>NW_022198211.1:2792690-2846877 GCF_009176525.2 Contarinia nasturtii | reverse complement strand
TAGCCAGTATCCCTTCTGAATTTTCACAAAAATCGAACCACCCTATTTACCAAGCGTATTGACTGTGTTGCTGCGATCTTTTTTTTGTTTTCATTTGGGTGAGTTACGAATCACCCGGTTTGATTATATGTAAATGTTTAAGGCGAAGGCTACGATTTATTTAGAATGACTGGTTCGGATTTTTTTATTCATCTCTCTGTATGTATCGTATGATCGACTTCAAAATTCACGACCGAATTTGATGGGGCCCCCGTAAGAACATATACTGGTTAATTCATTTAAATGGCGCGGTCACCATTAACACGACAGTTATTGCACATATTTAAATTTACTGTTGATAGCTCATGGGCGTATTTACCATACTATACCACCAAGTCAATGCATTTTCCCTCTATGCTGTGTGTGTGTGTGTGTGTGTGTGTGTTTGAAACATTGAAAACTTTAAACCATAAAAATATTTGAAAAGAATTTATCAGTTTTTAATAGTAAATGAAAAAAGAAAGAAAGAAAGAGATATGTTCGGTTATTCAATCATTTTATCTCAATCGGCAAAATGGCTTGGATCGAGATTAGAGTAAACAATTTTCACTGCTCCATGTGCAATTGCGTGCACGTAAGCTTAATAGAGTGGAAAAACAAGGTTTCATTCGGTTGATGTAATTTTCTTCTAGAAATTGTACACAAACACTTGATGACGACAACGACACAAAAACACACAAAACGGTTTGGTGGAATCACAAAATGCATATGACATTATGAAAATTTACGTAACACTGATGATAATAATAATAATAACAATAATAAAAAGCGTAATTGCAATCGATGTGTGCATATAGCATATGCTATCTGTTTTTCCTTCAATGCTGTGTGTGTGTGTGTGTGTGTGTGCACAAAACCGATCAAGTTGCGCCGCATAAAAATGCCAATGCGCATTTTCGATATTTATTTTTTTTTTCGTTCAGTATGCCTCACTGGTTCACTTGTTGCCACCTGATGGCTCACGTACGGATTTATTCAAAATAGTCACTTTGTGCGCGCGTCTCGTGCTTATTTTATCTATCTCTAAATGTTTTTTTTTCTGTTGTCAGCTTTGTGGCTGTTGTTTTTATTTTGAGTTTTTCCTTCATTTGAAAAGAAATCGAGCACGATTATTAGCGGTGTGCGCGTTGCGCTCGCACACATTGGACGACACACGACCAGAAATTCAAGCGATGGATAAATGAGCCTCAGCTTAATCGAGAAGATAAATGAATGTGTAATAAATAAATATGCAGCAGTTACTGTCAATAAAATGCAAAGAAATGAACAAAAATGCGAAATAAAATATAGAAAAAACATACACACACACTCTGTGGTCAGACAATTGAAATGAAAATAACCGCTGATCGTTGATTTTATAGAAGCTGTAATTACTACAACTACTGCTGCTGCTGCTCAATTTGAATGCATGCTTCTATCGTTAGCATGCTCACCTCATTTGAATTTGAATATCTTCATGAAGCAAACAAATGTGGAAGAGAAAAAAAATTGAAGGAGCAAGAAGTGAATCGCCATACAAAATACATCGTGATTGAAATACATTAAATTGGTTTGGCAAAATGAGATACGTTATGCGATTTACAAAATGGATTTCTCGCTCTCGCTAACTATGCCACATTTTTTATTTGTAATCGCGCGCACAAACTTGATTTTTCGAAATGGTTAATAATCGAATTCAATTTGCAATGCGCAAATGTAGATCGCCATAAAATCTATCATGCAAACTTGCACACTCGCATTGTTGCCGTTTCGTTTCCCATGTCAAACAGCTATCGATTTTAAATGCACGTGTGATTCCAAGAAAATAAACAGACATTATATTGGACATTTCGAATTGCATCGTTTAATTCGGTTTAAAAACCAGTACACATCCCAATTCAATTGCTTTGGCGACACATTTCGCCCGAATTTACAATTATATCGAAATTATTTTTTTTCGCTAAATTGAAAATAATCCATTTGTATGCCATGTATGACTCGATTCGGTTTCTATTTTTTTTTGTTTTAAAACTATGCTAAATCCGCCTAATTAGAGCGAATTTGGTTGAAGTTCATGCTGAACAGGAAATGGGCCAAGGCGATATTTAAACTTGAGTTTTTTCACTTTATGCGCCATAAAATATATATTGTAGTTTTATTGCGATAGAACTTGTATTGAAAAAGCCAATCCTGTGTTGGGATGGTTTGCAAATGATGGGAAACAATTTACTTTTTTTTTCAAGAAATTAATTAGCATCATTGAAACACATCATTTCGAATGAATATTATCTGATCGATGTATTATCGGCGACTATCGGTTTTGTACAATTAGATATGAGAACTTTCCTGCCGATGTCAGACAGCTCACCATCCAGTTTTTATTGCTTTTTTTTGTATGCGATCGTTTATTTATACTGTGATTAGAAATGAGGAAGTGTACATTTTTTAGCCATTCATCCATAGTCAATTTGTTACAAGTGGCCGTAGTTGTGAGTCGTTTGTTGGTGTCTTTTTATCTGTCTTCTTCTTATATTGTGTATAGAGAAGATGAGTTTCGATGTTCGATAGCAGTCGTTAATCTCTTTATATGTAAATAAATGCATATCAAGGCAGATTGTTAGCATTTTCGTACATTGTGTTTCATGCGAAGAAGGAAACCACTTTTATTATTATAGAATCGTAATCTACATGTGAAAAAAAATGGTCTTTTGTTAGTACATCTTTTGTTTCAAATGCGATTTTAATCTAAATAATGACATGGATTTTTTATTTGTGGGCAATGATTTTTTTCAACTCTTTTTTGCAACATTGAACAAATTTTATTCAAATGCTAAATTATAATTGATTTGACATTTTTTGCCGTTCAAAGAGTTTTCGTCATCGAATCTTGGAATTTCGTGCACGTCTATCGGTGACAAAGAAAAACAGGTGCTTCAAAACAATAAGAGTGAAAATCGGCTTCACCTTCGTATGGTATGCTCTTTGTTATCGGGCAGATTAATTTGCATTTCAACAAAATACGCAAAATGAACGAAATATGTTTCTTACACATTTTTTCATTTATTTTGACTTTCTTACATTTTTATGGGCGCGCTATTTCTTCATTTTGTGCAATTTAACGCTGGTAAAATCGAAATACATGTGAATGTGTGTCAAAACAGGCTCTGTGCTCATTAAATATTCGAAGGGAGTAATAGATGGTAACACTGTATTGAAAAGCGATTCAGTAACATCGATAATTGATGTGCCTGGTGTGACACCTCTTTCGTAATAATTTTCATTACCATTTCGTTCGTCTTGTGTCGCGTAAAGTCCAATTGAATTAAGCAATTTGTGTGTTCAAACGAAATACGAAATTTCCATGAAATGTAAATTAATTTACAGCTCAAAAGACGACAAAAAAATATAAAATTCGGTTGAGAAAAGGTGAAGAAAATCTCATGCGTGTATGTGCGGCATGCATTTTATGACCCTGGTATTTACCAATGATGGAAGAAAATGATCGTCTTTCATCGAATCGCGAATGATTGACACATAAACATTGCATTTTAGCGTCTCTTTTTACGTATATGTGTGCTTGTGTTTTTTTCTCCTCTCGGAATATTATTATTAAGAATTGATCGATCGATGCAAGATGCAATTGCTCAATTTAAAGTGACGGACAGCATTCTTTCGATCTAACCATTTTATCATGGACTCTTCGACATTCTTGATCAATTAGATTTGACACATATTTACAACATGTATTAAAAAATTGAATGGCAAAATGTATCATCAAACGAGACGCGTGAGCAACACTTAAATTGAGCGGTAGATTGTTTATATTTTCACTTAATTAAAACTCGAAACATATCGACCTTATTGCAATAAAAAAGTGCACATACGCCATAGATATAGAGGTAAACACAAACAAAAAATAAAACGGTGAACGATGAGACATTTCGTTGTCGTTTGAAGAGAAGCTCGTTGTCGATTGTCGCAACCGAAAAAAAACCCAAACAGATTGCGAATATTCATCATCTGCGGAATAACATTTGATGGTGCTTCTTTGTTGTTGTGTATACGAACCGAATGATGGAACAGTAGTACACGTGATCCATGCTAAATCCATTGCCCAGTGAATATAACTACTGCTATCTGCTTCATTTCTACAAATAACGATGTGTTTACATTGATTCATTTAAAACAAGCATGCGTATGCACATTTAATTTCGACGCGTGACCAGATTCCATGATTTAGCTTGACTATAATTTTGTGTACATTACGATTTTTTTTTTTTTTTAAAAAAACATACACACATATTCTACGGCCATTTGAAACTACAACCGGAATATGATTTGGATTGAAGTTTATTATGTGTACGATTATATACAAAAAAAAAAAAAAAAATTTTACAACCGTCTACCGTCGCACAAGAATGTGAATAAAAATAGCGATATCACACAAACGGCTAGACTAAGATAGAAGAAATTTATGCACATACACAAATGATACACAACCAATTATACAGGCAACAACAAAACTATTGAAACTTCTCTGTCTCATCAATACACGCACAATGAACAATGCCGTATCGCACAACCTCACGATTAAATCGCGCACCATCTCATTTATGTGGTGTGTGACCGAAGCACACTTGAAAACGAAAAAAAAAAAAAATTGGTGGAATTTTTGAGTATAAAAAGACGACGAGCCAACCGATTGGCATATCAGTTTACCTTCCTCATTCAAACAGTGAGAATTAAGTATCAAATTTAAGTGCAAAATGAATACCCTCTGTGTAAGTAATTTGGATCGAATTATTTAATCGATTAGTGATTTGTGATCAGAAAACAAAAGTTCGAACAAAACATTTGTTTCGAGTGAAGTGTTGAAAATAAACAAAAATTACAACGAAAATGATTTGCTGGACTGCAATGAATCATTTCAGTGATTTTTGTTGTTGATTTAATTGTTTGATTTTAAAAAACCGAATGAAATTGTCTTTTAGATTGCAGCCGTATTGTCAGTGATCGCTATTTGCCAAGCTGGGCATTTGGCGGCACCATTGGCCTACAACGCACCTCTCTCTATCCCATACACCGCCGCCGCTTATCAATCTCCATTGGCCTATCAACCATTTTTGAACGCAGCCGCTTATCAAGCTCCATTGGCATACCAAGCTCCAGTGGCCGCCGCTTACCAAGCTCCAGTGGCCGCTGCTTACCAAGCTCCATTAGCCGCATATCAACCAGTTTTGGCTGGTCGTTCGTTGGCCTATAGCTCAGCACCAGTTTTAGCAGCAAATTCCTTGGCTTACAATAATGCCGTTTTAAGATCCGCTCCACTTGTCAGCGCCGCAGCTGCCCCCCTCTCTCTCCCAATTGTAAGTGTGAATTGCGAACATTTTCAATGAACGAAATAACAAAAAAAACGGATTATTCTATAATTTACACTTTCGTTTGAAAGGCTAAAACTGCATCATTTGTCGCACCTGCTGCCCCTGTTGTCCAAGCACCTGCCGTCGTGAGAGCAGCCCCAGTTGTCCAAGCTCCTGCCGTCGTAAGAGCAGCACCAGTTGTCCAAGCACCTGCCGTTGTAAAAGCAGCCCCTGTTGTCCACGCAGCACCCGTTGTTGCTGCGCGATTCGAAGAAGCCGACGCTTATCCACAATATAGCTATGGATACAATGTTCAAGACGCTTTGACTGGTGATTCAAAAACCCAAGAGGAAACTCGCGATGGTGATGTTGTCAAAGGTTCATACTCATTGATCGAACCCGATGGTAGCCGCAGAACCGTCAACTACTACTCAGACCCAGTCAACGGTTTCAACGCTGTAGTACAAAAAGATTTGCCAGTTGCTACACCTGTTGTTGCCGCCAAACAAGTTGTTGCTCCAGTCGCAGCCAAAGCTGTCGTTGTTTAAGGATCATTTGTTTATCTTCCCCCCAAAAATGCGAACCGCCTTCCTATTCGAAACACTTCACCTCTGATAGCATTTAGTATATTCTCTTTCTTATGCAACACTTGAAGAATTGGACGCAGAAGAATCGCCCACCCGATGAAAACAAATTGAAATGTGATTTTTCCCTCGGAAATGAAAAGTTGTGTGTATCTCATATGTTGATTATATGTTGAGCATACCACTAGTCACTTAAACCAAAACCAGCCAAGCCCAGCCAAACACATACACACACACAGTCACCATCAAAGCAAAGCGATTCAATACTGCACAATACAACAAGGGTTTATTCATTCAATACTTTTTCTAATTCCATTGTTGAATACTTTTTTTTAATTGTAAATAATAGATATATTTTTTTAGTTGAAAAATATACTCCAAATTGAAACTGAAAAAAATATTTACTGTCGTTTTATTTCTATTACTATCGATGCTAATTAATACTTGCCACTTTTGTTTGAACGATAAAAAAATGAAATGTTCGATTTTTCATTTGCAGCATTAAAAAGGATGAATTTTATCATTTGTCCAAACACGAGAATCCATCTCGAATGCGTTTGAAGCTTGAGCCATCGCTGTATCATGATGCCCATACAGCTGCATCGAATCTAAGAGACAATACAGCCAGTCACAATACTGATGAACGTCGTTTATCGCATGAATTTGGCTCTTCAATTGTACCGGCTGCAGTGAATGACATTTTCACTGAAGACGAAGCCGCTTTACTCGAAGAAGAAATGAAAGCGAGTGTCGAACCACAGCAGTAATTATTTTTCTTAAATTGTTGATTCTCATTCTTCTTTTCTTTATGTATATTATAAGTTGCCCAATTTTCTTTCTTTAAAGGCAAGAAATACCAGCCGAAAAAGTGGTTATATCACAGGATTGTGAGTTGGTCACATTGATGACACGAGTCAAAGGCCGATTAGAAGTAACATCACGTTTATTTTCATTTATCGATTTGGATCAAGCAAACGAGGAAGGCGAACATTACGATTTCAAGTGAGTTTTCATCTTCTACTTCTTATTCTTCATTTGCTCACCCGAGATTTGTTTCAACATTGATATTAAACCCTTCCGTAGATTTCCGCTTAGTCAAATAAAGGAGGTTCATTTGCGCAAGTACAATTTGCGACGCAGTGCGCTGGAAATATTTTTGGTTGATCAAACGAGCTACTTTTTGAATTTTACAACGAAAACGCGAAATAAAATCTTTTCGAAAATCTTAAGTTTGCAACCACAAAATCTGTTGTATGGATCGGGTCGTTCACCGTCTGAACTATTAAAACAATCGGGCCTCACACAAAAATGGGTCAATCGTGAAATAACAAACTTTGAATATTTGATGCAATTAAATACAATCGCCGGGCGTTCATACAATGATCTCAGTCAATATCCGGTATTTATCGTATATAATTGCATGTATGAGTTTGATTTTGAAAAAAACTTCAATTTAAAATCTTTTTTCAAGGTATTTCCATGGATTTTGGCTGATTACAGTAGCCCAATGTTGGATTTAAATGATGAAAAATCATTTCGGGATTTAAGCCGACCGATCGGCGTTGTAAATCCAAAAAATGAAGACGAAGTGCGTGCCAAATACGATGGATTTGAGGATCCAACGGGCGTCATACCAAAATTCCATTACGGAACACATTATTCCAATTCGGCTGGTGTATTACATTATCTAATTCGCGTTGAACCGTTCACATCGCTGCACATCGAACTCCAAAGTGGTCGTTTCGATGTGGCCGATCGACAATTCCATTCAATACCACAAACATTCAAACTTCTCATGGATAATCCAAATGATGTAAAAGAGCTTATTCCGGAATTTTTCTATTTCCCTGAATTTTTGAAGAATTTAAACAAGTAAGTTACTGTTCGCATTTTCATATTGTATCAAACATGTTGAAACATCGAAAATTAACGCCCATCAAATCATGCATTTTAGATTTGATTTGGGAACATTACAAAATACAAAAGAACGTGTTGATGATGTCATTTTGCCACCGTGGGCCAAATCACCGGAAGACTTCATTTCAATACATCGACGTGCCCTTGAATCCGAATACGTTTCGCAAAATTTACACAATTGGATCGATTTGATTTTTGGGTAAGTCGCAGTTTCATCAAATTGCTTGATTCGTTTGATTTGGTGCCAATTTAAAATAATAAATGCTATGAATGATTTATGTTCGTGTGCAGTTACAAGCAAAAAGGACCACGAGCGGTTGAAGCGTTGAATGTTTTTTATTATTGTTCGTACGAAGGAGCTGTTGATTTGGATAAAATAAGTAATCAAATGGAACGTGAGGCTGTCGAAGGAATGATTAACAATTTCGGACAAACGCCATCACAATTGTTGCGCGAAGCTCATCCAAAGCGGTTAACACAAGATGAAGTATTGGCAAAATTATATCGCTTTGAATTGAAAAAACCGGATGTAACAGCATTTCTCGATCGAATCGCTCATGTCAATTGTGATTTTACCAGTGAAAAAGATCCGATTGTGTTTTTGAGCACGCCGCGCAGCCCACCGAGATCATTTTTACAAGCCAGTCCCGATTTTTTGATATCAATATCGAGAAATGCAATTTTGGGATGTAATTCATGGGTGGCACAGGAGAAGGATAAAGGATTCCTTTTGGAAGTTGACGCCACCACCACCAATTTAAAGTGAGTTTTATTTTCAGTTTTTAGTTTGCAATTTTTTGATATTCAAATGGAAGAAAAGAGCATTCACATTATACCAATAACCATTATGCAGGAATCGTAAAAGAATCAATGGTCCATTCCATCCATCGATAAATTTGCATTCACGAATGTTTGCGGTGAGTTTGGATGGTCGTTACATCTATGCAGCTGGCTGCTGGGATAATTCATTGAAAGTGATAAGCGTAACTCGTGGAAAACCAGTTGCATCCATACAAAAACACCTGGACATAGTAAGTATACTCACAACTGGATATATTTGGTTTTTTTTTTTCAATGAAAGCATCTTTCAGATAACGTGCATTGCACTTGACAATTGCGGTTCGTATATTGTGACCGGGTCACGAGATTGTACATGTATTGTATGGTCGATAAGCAATGGCACATTGAATAATGTCGCATCCGTAAATCCGCCAACAACACCAACCCACATAAATCATCATCAGACAATTGGTCATAGTCAAATGAATACGCAAAATAGTTTAACACCGCGACCAGTGAACACACTTTACGGTCACGACAAACCTATATCATGCGTTGCCATTTTCACCGAATTGGATATGGTCGTTTCCGGAAGTGAAGTAAGATTTAAATCTCAAATTGAATAAATGAAAGTGTTGACATTTTTTTACTCGTTTCGAAATAAACAAACATATTTTTTCGGTTTCTTGTATAGGATGGCACAGTGAATGTGCATACAATCAAAGATGGACAATTTGTGAGAAGTCTATTGCCAATTGATTGTAGCGGGCCGTCAATTAATATCACATTCTTGGCATTATCGTATCAAGGTAATTGCAGTCTTGATTGTCAATTGAAGTGAATGCAATCCAGCCGATTCGTTTCATTCAATTTAATTAACAATTTGCGGTGTTTTTGTGTAGGTCATATTGCTTTTTCGGCCGTCGATGATACATCACATTCGGTGCATGTGTACAGCATAAACGGTGCACATTTGGGCTCAAAATATGTTTCGGGACGAGTGACTGGTTTGACAACGGCAAACGATTATCTTGTTGTAGCTGATGATGCTGGCGATATAACGATGTCTCGTTTATATGGGTAAGAAGAAAAAAAAACCGCACTGTGTGCATATTTAGAAAGCAATTTTATAGATATTTCAATTTACTTTGCTCAATTCTTTTCCATCAAAATTAATTGCAATTCCGGCAATTGCAAGAAATCATTTAACTCGCTAAATGCCTAATATTTAATTTGTGCATTTATTTTTCTTTCTCATTTCTTTTTTCTGTTTACTTTTTCATCTCATTTATTTCCCCCCGCGCACTGCATGTAATTCCCTGGGACTGATATCGAAAAAACAAAAACAATATAGGCTCAAACCAGTTTTTGATATTCCGCTGCATATACCTATCCAGACAATTGTGGTTACACCCGGAAATACGCATTTATTAGCGCCGTTGCGTGATGGAAAATTGGCGTGTATTGGTGTTTCAACGCCAAAAACCACGAAAAACAAACATTCCGTATTAAGTGTATAAAATATGTCAACACACAAATGTGCAATATGTGTGTATGAGCGCACTCGCGTGCGTGCGCGCGCTTGATGTCGTGGAGTGCACCGATTGAGATACATAATTGAGAATGAGAGAGAGAGAGAGAAAAAACAGCAGCAACTACATTTTTTGTATGTTTTCCATTTGATGAATCTTGTTTTGATAAAAAAGAAACACCAAAATGAGCAAATAACAACAAATAAATAAACAAACTAATCAAGCATATGCCAACATAAGTATGAAACGAAAACGATAAAAAAGCGAATATGTAAACAGTTATGTAATTTGAATGAAAAATCACACAGAGCCCAGAATGCAAAGAAACCAATTAAACGAATTAATTGTCACTACCGAGAGATAAATATATGTGAGTGCGTGTGTATGTGCATGTACAGCACCTGTTTATCATTGCACTCGAACGAAAAATGCGAAAAAAAAACACACGGTTAAGATGTTATGATTATGAATAGAAATTCGATAAATAGGAAGAATAAAGATGTCAATCGATAAAAGGTTGCCGGTGCAGTGATTCGGTGACATTTCTAAAAATTCTGCCATTTATTGGAATTTACTGTGTAATATTTTAGAGACAAAAAAATACCCTTAAAAAATTGCATCAATAACAAAAAAAAAACAAATGTGAATCCCTTCAAGAAAGTATTCCGCTGAATTTCGTTATATTTACCAATTTACCCGTTTAACGATGAGTATCATAGATAATGTAAGGTCAAGTAGACAAGAAAAAAATCATCTAGAATGTTCTATTAGTCCCTTTTTAATGTGCAAAACAAAAGTGTTGAATAAAAGCGAAGAAAATGTTTGTATCTCATTCAATTACTATATTTGATACACGATTCCATACAGAACTGGAATGATATGTTCGATTTTAAATATTTTTAGTGGTTTTTAAATCAACCTTTTTCCGTCTCAATATTCAATGGAAAATGTTTTTATAACAGGAAAAATGTATTGTAAAAAAGAAATTTGCACTATTTAAATTTACACACAGATCGTTTTCACACACACAACACACACACAAACAATGTTTTTGCCAATTTCCAAAATGTTTTATACACCATAAGAGTTTTTATTACCATATGCTCTCTCGAAACAAGTTCGTTTTGTACAAAATGAGATACGAAATTTATATTTTTTCAAGAAATTGTTGACATTGTTATTGAGAAATACAACGGTGAAAAAAAATGTTTACAATACGCGCTTGGCACATTGCAATTTTGAAATATTATCACTGCTGAAATGAAAAATGTTTTTTCAGGAATTTTTGCGCTACTCTTATTTGCCAATCATCAACATTTTCGAATGCACATTGTTTTTTTTATTGAAGAAGGAATCACTTTAACGTCTGAATTGACGAGGTGATAAGTAAACCCCAAACCGTAATTTTCCCAACTGTGAAATATGAGACTCAATGTAATTGGAAGCAATAAGCGAACTGTCAAACATATGATTTTTTTCATCTATTGAGGGAAAAAGCAAACATTCTATATTTAGATACTATGACATAATCCAAAAAAAGAAAATAAACCACTATATCAGAATACATGTATGGGATATACCTCATACATTTTAGCAATGTTAAATTTGTAGCTTAATCGAAGTATGAAACTGATTTATAATATATTTCTGTGTTATTTTAAATGAAAGCAAAAGGTTGAGAGATTAAAAATATCTACGATTGTCAAGTGGAAAAATATGCTCCGAATTTTTTTTCGAAAACAATGAAATTTTGCACTCAGGCCGTTTGATTTATAGCCTGAAATTATATCACAAAGAAGATACGTCACAAGAAATACATTTCAATTTTACTAGTAAAACTTTATTATTATTTTAATTCCTAGATTGATTGAATTTTCCAGCTAATATCTAAAAAGATTTTTAATTGAAAATTATGTGCAATTTTATTAAGTAAAAAAAATGTGGGCCTGTTCCGCTGAGGAGGAGGAAAATGAGAAAGAGGAGAGCACCTAGTGTGAGGGATAGGACTCTCCTTAGTGCTCTCCTCCTCCTCCTCCTCCTCCTTCTCCTCCTACTCCTCCTCCTCCTCCTCCTCCTCAGAGAAACAGTCTCTGTAAAAAAAAAGATGAAAAAAAATCCCAAAAATAAAATACTATCGAAGTGACTATGATAATTTAATTTAGATGATACTGAGTTAAAAGTTTTACCGAAGACATATGAATTTAATTGTGAAATGAACATTATCAATTACAATATATAGAAGAAAATTATGTTAGAAAATGGCCAAAAC
Organism: Contarinia nasturtii; assembly: GCF_009176525.2. NCBI lineage: Eukaryota > Metazoa > Arthropoda > Insecta > Diptera > Cecidomyiidae > Contarinia > Contarinia nasturtii. The sequence continues at coordinate 2,834,417 of NW_022198211.1, read as the reverse complement.
TGTATGATTAATAAACTCTCCTCATAAATTACAAATAACATTCAATATTGCTTATTTTCTAAATGAAAAGTTCAGAAAAGACTCGAATCGCTCCCAAAAATGTCTACTCAAATATAATATAAAAATATGGAAGAAGCTAAATCAAAATTCAGCACCACAGGTAAGAGAAAATTCACCATCGGCTTCAAGTGTTTCTAGTACTTGCTCCAAACAATTCAAGGGATGCTGGTCCTTAGAAAAAACTTAGGCGTCAAAAGTAGCGAAAGAATAAAAACTTGTTTGATTTTTTTATTTGAAAACTGACCATTTATTTATTGATGAATTTTGTTGATATTCTGTTTCTTTTTTTTTTCGTTGCAGATAAAATCAAATGAATGGCATATAATTTTCATAAAAAAAAAATTCCGTGATTTTTTCATTTTCCATTGGAATTTGCATTCCATCAATACAATAATAAAACTTAAGACATATTTACATAGACAAAAAAATAAGTAAAATAATAATTAAAAAAAAAGATTGTTCATCTTTAGTTCTGTCTTTAAAGTAGTAATACTAATGAAGCAATTTCTTTCTATTTAATTGTTGCTATTGGTTTTGTTTGAAATTCGTTGTGTGAATTAGTGTTGATGTTTTTGGTGTTTATGGTTAGTGTTTGAAGCATACACATTTTGCATCTGCCACACATTTTCAGGCAACAGATGTCAGAGCATATGCATTTAGACAAATAAGACAATACAATAAAAAAAAGTGATATTATTAATGCAAGCTTCTATAAATTAATAGGAATCATTTGAAATCAATGGTAATGGTATTTGCTTGTTTTCGTTTATGGTTTGATGGCTTAAGAATTATATGACACATTGTGTATAATTTTACGTATTGTTTACTGCGCGCCGCTATCTCTGACATCATTAAGCATCGCTCGCATTTTCAATTTGCTTTGCAATGAAAATTCAAACAAACATACAGTTCTCACTTTTTTGACAACAAATTTCAATATGCTAGCTACAAATGTGTTTTGATTTCTCATTTTTTTTCTTCTTCTCTCTTTCCTTTCATGTTTGAGCATTTCAAACGTTTGCATATAATTTATTTATAGTGTTGTATGCACATATGTTTTAAACAATATTTCAAACACGCATATTATTTTGTGAAATGAAGCGGCACGCATCACCTGTACATCTTTCATTTTACTAAAATTTAATTTGCACTTTGTTTGTGTGAACGAAGCATTTCATGGATATTGTATAATAAATCTTAAAACATAAATAAATATTGAAATATTAATAGAATAGTGTTTGTTAAGTAAGTACATAAGAACTATAATTGGCATAAGGATTTTTTTCTCTTGCAATTTCTTGTTTTTCTTATAGCCTGTTTTCGATTTCATCTCAACTTTTTCATTGGGTCCACTTTATGGGGAACGACTGTCTATTTAGATCGGACCATTTAATCGCTCTGTAATTTAACAAAAAAAAAGAAGAAGTTAATTCAAACTGTTCAGACTTGAAGCTCTGAAATCAAAGATTAAACAATCCCCGTTCAAATGAAGATAGCTACAAAAAAAAATGTTAACTTACCGATGGATAGACGAATGTTTCAGCCGTGTCCTTTGAGAGTGGATTGCGTGCAATACAGTGGAACAGACCCATATCGGACCATTTGAGCGGTGAAATTAAAAGATCACCGTTTGATAAGACCTTATGCCGTGGATTTTGTGAACCAATTACATTTTGCTCAGTATCGACCCAGTAAATTTCTGCAGTTGGTCGACCCGATGCCTTGCATGGAAGCACAATTGTTTTTCCAATCGATGCAAATATCGTCGAATAGAACGATAAAATGCGCACTTTTTTAAGTCCATTTGATCCGGAATTCGATGCCAGTAAATCACCTTGGTTGGCATTTTCATTTGGATAAATGCTTGTTGATTCCACGGCAGTTTTACCGCCCGCACGTCCGACACAAGTGAATGTTCTCTCCGCAACTACCGAACGATCAATGATTAAACGTGAAATAGCACGTGCACGTGACGTTGGATTACTTTCGGTAATGGCATTCGATTCGAAGTCCAACTATTTGTTCAGAAAAAAAGGAATAATTGATAAAAATTAGAGAGGATGTCTATGACAATCGAATGACTGTGGGAATGGAAGAAACCAAAATATATGAATAAAATGCTTACATTATCGATTGTCTTGTCTCCGCGAACCCAGTGGATGCTTGGCGGAGGTGAACCAATCACGTCGCACTCCAATTCGACGGTGTTGTCAGTGTGTGGACGAATCTTGATGGGCTTCACTTTGACCCATTCGTTGACTTCGACAAAAGCCGTATCGCTAGAAATTGTGTTATCCGGTTGCTCATCAATTGCACGACCATTCACGCTGCATGCCAACAGGGCAAATAAGCTCAAGTAGATAATTGAATTCATTTTCTGAAAAGAGACAGACAAAAGAAAGAGAACGTTAGTAAAATGCGTAAAAATTTGAGGTAAAATATTTGCAGAATAAAGCGATTACGACTAAATGCATTTTTTTAAAGAAGCCATAAGAAAACCATAGATTTATTGCCTAAAACGATAAAAAATAAAATTCACATATAGTTAGCGCTGCATTCTATGCAAACTTATTTTCCGTTGTAACGGACTAAGTGGAAAGTATACGCTTATTACATAGAATGTAGCGCCAACTATATGTGAATTTTATTTTTTCATCATTTTAGGCAGTAATCTTATCGCTTCTTTCAAATTGACTGTTAAATAGTGCTGAAATAAATGTGCGTCAATCAAAAATCGATCGATTGTGATTTAATTAAAGGCAAGTTTTTCACTTCGCCAATTTCAATCGATCAATTCAAACGACGCAAATTTTCTTAAATCGCAATCAATTGACATAAATGGAGGAACGAGGAGTTAATTTATTGACTTTTGATCATTGATCAAAGTTGTTGTTTGGTCTTGTCTTGTCTTGTCGCAAGTGACTTGAATATTGGTTGGTGCGTTTGAGTTTATTTTTTGCGCGCCATTACGTCTCAATTCAATCATTTGCACTCACAATTAGAATGAATAAATTAAATGAAATCTCATGCAATCCGTGCGGCCATTGTGCGGTTGTTCTGGTCTACCGCAAATCAATTCACATAAATTACTCTTTCATAAAAAGAAACACAAGTGTGTTTTTTGTTGTTGTTGTTGTTATTTTTATACACTTAACAACTCAATCAAGTTCGAAGAACATGAAATAATTGATATCCTTATGTGATTTGATATGGTTGTGTGATCGATTTTCATTAAATGGGGGCTCGTCTTCGATAAAATCAATTCCGCTTGATTTATTTATATGCAAAGCAAATGTGAGGCAAACAATAGCTTGTATCACATCATTTTTACATTTTGCAATCGATCGTTATTATTATGATATTTTAAGTGACTACCAGAATCACTTCGCCGAGCAGACAGTCAGCCGTCAATAAATACAGCTGCAGCTGTTGCTTTGTTGAAACAATTGCAAATTGAAGAGAAGAGAGAAGAGAGAGATTGCATGAAATGAAATGAATGAATGACAAGAGGCAATCATTCGTTGATCGAGTCACAATCGATTGTTCTCATTGGAATGTCATTAAATGCTATTAACGGCTGGTTTAAGTCAGAATTGCGCACAAATTCCGATCGAACGATGTCAATTATTCAATCAAGTTTGCACATTCACATTATAAATGAGACGACGTAACGGACGATGCAATGCAGTTCATTGACTCTCATTCATAAAAACTTTCTACATTAAGTGGCCACACATACACATATTTTATGTCATTTATGTGTGCAAACGTGCCGAACAAAAAAATAACAACGCATCACGCGGCCACAGAGAAAAATTTGTGTAAATTTTAAAATTAAATATCAATGCGAAAAAAGAAGAAGAAGATTCACGAAAAACAGCTTTGATGCAGATCGCTCAAGTGAACACATTTAGTGCAGCAGATTGACAGTTATATATGTAGCATAACATCAAATGTTACATGCGCCATAAAATCTAAATGTGAAAACTCTTTAAATCTCTCAATCTATTTTGTTTCTCGTTGCATATTTGCAAGTGCATTTCGAACGAATGCCCCCTTTTTCATATGCAAAACAGAAAAAGTGAACAACAACAAAAATCAAATAATGAACGGATTACCGTGCGTTGCCAAAAAAAGAAGAAGCAAAACAAAGAAATCATGTGGCTGGCAGCAAAAGCGACAAAAAATTAATTAAAGTCAAATAGATGCAGATTAATTCGCATGTGACAAAATTATAACGGATCTTAAACAGAACATTTAACATCAAATTCATTGAAATGCAACTCACGCCGCAACATACCATTCCAACTGTATTTACGGTCTATATATTCGATTTGTTGCTTTTTTTCATTTTTTTTTATATGTCTACGCACTCTGAGTGCATGCGGTGTGCTTCAAATGCATTCCAACATGCTTTCTCATGTACGCTACACATGACATGTGTCTGACTGACTCGCACTCTACTGCAAGAGAGCACACACACACACACATATATATATATATATATACGAATAAGGAGAAATGTATGGGAAATAGTAGATAAAAAAAAATCAGACAATGTTCCGATATGCAATTGCTCACAAATGAGAAAAGGAAGAAATATTTGTCTCCTCTTTCTCTCACATTTTTTTTTGTTCAATGGTCTTGGCTTAGGACACACGGTATACGCGCGTTCACCGTAAACTATGTGAACACATGCTCGAAAACTATTGCATCAGAAAGATAACCGAATACGTGTCGGCTTTTTTCAATGAAATGAGACTCACCATAGTTTCTGTGAAGTAAACTTTTCCTCGTAACGTAAAAAAGAGCAAATATGTAGACGATTAGATTATAACGCGTGCGTCTTCGACTGTATTTTAATACTGATTTTATTTTTCTTCTGATTCGTTTGCCCTGGATTTAAGGCGCTCCTCTTTCAGTTGAATGTCGAATTTTATTTTATTCTTCCTTGTTCAAATGTCTCGCAGCAAAAACGAATCGCGTGCTCTTCAATTGTTGAATTTCTTGGACGATTTAAATTCTCGTTTTCTTTGGATTTTCCCACCAAATATTTTATTTTATTTTAGAATGATTTCGATGCTTCTGAAGCTCCGATTATGTGCTACGTAATCGAATTATTAACGTTATTTATATCGCTTAACGCAATCGATAGTATTGTGAAAAATCTTTTCACTTTCATGCAAAACATAAGTAACGATTATTATTTATTCAGTGGACGTTTTATGCGGCCCTCTGATTTTCTTTCTCAATGGATGAAATTTAAAACGAAATTTTTTTTATTGCGTTCGATTTTGCGATTTGCTTGAAAAGTTCTCGTAATTTATCGAAGGTGTTTCGATTTTATTTTCTTTAAACAGTTTTCAACACTTTTTATCTTATTCACTTGAAATAAACAATTTTTACTCAAAATTAAATTTATTAAATATTTATTTTTGCAAAATAAAAAATATTTTTCTTTTTTTTTTTCAAATAATTTCTCTCAAAAATAAAATGATCTTGAGATATAATTCTTTAATAAAATGTGATATAGCTTTTGCTTTGTTAGAGTGTTTTCAAAAAAGAAATGCGTTTGTCGGGACTGAACGATCAAACTCAACTGTTTCCAATGCTGTCTCTTATTTAACTGACCGAATGAACGACAATAAATTTATTCATATACTCTTTAAAACCGACACATTCAGTGACTCAAAGCGTGCTTATATAGATTTTGTTAGTTTTTTTTTTCTTCTTTCTTCTTCTTCTTCGTTTTTTTCGTTCAAGTTCTTCTTTACGAAATATGTGTTTTACTACTGTATATAGCGGCAGCGATTGTTATATGTGAGACTAGGTGCTTATCGTACTGCATACAGGAGTTACAACATAAATGTACAGCTATACACACATACAGCAGCCTAGAGAGGAGCGCACAGGCACACACACATACATAAATACGTGCGCGCTCTCACATTCCCATTCTCGGGCAATCGTTAGGACCATTTAAGCGAGCAAACGAAATATAAAAAAGTGACCAGAATTAACGAAGGAAGATGAGACAGAAGACACGAAAAAAAGTCCATACACAAATACTATAACAAGAGTAAGAAAAAAATCCACTGAGATTATGACGATCATAAATTTTTGTCGCTTTTTTCCGTTGGGAATTTTTGTCTTCTTCGTTCCTGTGAGAGAGCCTTTTAACTTCGATCTCGTTTCAAAGAAAAGCGATAATATGATTTTTTTCGAATGCATTTAACCGAACAAAAAGATGATTCTGAAGCGTTCGTTTAATAAATTGCCTGATAATAAAGTGATTTGCATTGTGTTGGTTCAAAAAAGAATAAAAGATCATTCGAATTGCATATCAACCACAATCATTAAAAAAATGTTTCGTTCAACCGCATTGTAAACGATTTTAAAATTGTCGAAAGCAACATCGTTTGAAACCCAGATTCAAACTGAATGGAGGAGATAGTATATGTGCGTGTATTAATTGGCAGTGATTTATAAGCTTGGTATTATCGAAAATGTTCAGAATCTTCTACAGTATCGTCGTCACTGAATACTACGCATATACTCTATAGATAGAGTAGTCTTTTTCACCTCTAACCTTCGCTATTTCACTTCGATTGCGACGTTTACAAATTTTATAGAGAATCTGAACCGATTTTATCTTCTTTCCGTTTTGATCCAACGTTTTTCGTTGCAAATACGCGCTTTGCAGTACAAAATTCATAATTTGGAACGAAATTTCATCTGGAAATTTTAAAATCACCATCAAATTTGATAACAATCAGTGCATTAATTGAATTTACATGGAAAAATACGTTCGATTCAATGCTGCATGTATAGTAATTATATAATCTATGTACAAATCTTGAATCTTCAATTAACAAATTGTGAAGGAATAATTGAATTGAAATTATACTAACGATTCAAACGGAATCGTTGCAAATGGATGAGAAATTTATTGAAAATATTTACCATTTTTCTCTTTAATTAAATTCCACTTCGCTTTTTTGTGCAATAAAGAGAAAATTATTTGAAAAAGATTGCTGTTATGATAACTCTTTTCTTTACTCTGGCAGTTGTCCTTATTTTTGCAGTTAAACTTGGATTTTTATTACCGATTATTGCGTTCGTATTTATCACAATTTCTGAAATTCAATGTGAAGACTGACGGTAATTTGAACGTTTGCTTCGTATTTATAGTCAGGGCGCTCATACAGTATGAAAAAAGTTACCACTATGGATGGGCGCTGTTGGATCGCAAATCGGAATCGGATTTATTTACATAAATCGAACGGTGAACAAATGAAACCGATCGTCTGGTGCAGAAGCAAAACCAAATGAAACAACAAACATATTTTGTGTATTGAAATATGACATTACACATGATTTTCTTTTAATTAACGAAATCTGTAAACAATCATTATCGGGCGATTTTGTCGATTTCGATTAAATAAATTGAACTTATCGTGATATTGATTTTTTTGTTATTCCGTTTTGCTTTTCAATTTATGGCAATATACTCGAATTTTTGTGTGCGGTTTGCATTTTAATCTCGATTTTAATTAATCGCATTTATTCTTTATCAAATAAATGGAAGCATATTCTTGTTCCGCTACGTATATAAATGTGTGTGTATGTGAACGTGTGAGTGTTGATGCCAACAGTATATTGACAAAAAGAAATGCACCGAAATTGTATTCATTCAACCAAAAAGGCACATTTCTCCCTTTCGTTTTTTTCTCTCTCTCTCTAAATAAATTGATCGAAAAAAAAATGGTACGATACAGTAACGTCCAATAAAATCTCTATGGTATGACGTGAGGTAGCTATCGTACGAGCTATAGTTTGAGCGCGCGCGCACGTGACAACACACACCTCTCTTTACGTATTTTAGTACTTTGGCCATATAGGTATTTCATCATCCAAAAATGCGGTTGCTTGAACTAATCGTACAAACTCATCACAATGGAATGTTGATGCTTCGATTCTTGGTAGACTTTTTGGCCGCACCGATAAAAGAAACCGCATGTAATACAGCAACAAGTCTTTTATGTCCAGACACACACATATTCTTTCGCATTATTTTTTTATTGATGTCCTTTCCACACTTATTTCTGCATTTATCTTCGATGGTTACTTGTTGTTTAGAATTGCTATTTCTATAGGAAGTTTTCCAATGAATCTGTCATGTTTACACATGCGAGTGAGAATAATCGAGAACTATTTTATTTGATTGTTTTTTTTTTCTTTTTTCGTTGAATGCCCATTGTGAACAACATTGTAAACAATTTTCGAAGAAAAACGGTAGCTTTGATTTTCTTCGGTATGAATGAGTCACATGATCTTCTAAGAACTCTGATGACGACGGTGGTGAACATGATTTCCCGTTTGACCATTGATGTTAAGCGGACTTTTCTTCTTTGCATATTCATGTTTGAAACATGTTCATTCACAATTTCATTCATAAAATAGGTTGTAGAGCAAGTTCAGTGTGATAAATTTCGGTAATTTGGAAAGACATCGCCGTCTGTCTTTCTCAATTTTAATACGTTTTTTTTGCTATGCTTTTGGTTATAGAAATAGATACATGAATGAATGAGAAGAAATAAAAACTTGTTTAACACGTAAATTTGATGATTTTTCTAAATTGATGTATAGCATGACGTATGCAAAAAAAATTGAGTGCGGTGACTTTGTTTTCCGTCTCTATTTTCATAAGTTGATATTTTAAAGGAAAGAAAAAAACGAATATAAATCGCCCACTTACGCGAATATATCACATCAGTAGTGTGTTGAAGAGTTGATTATACGGGTTAACCAATTAAATTGAAATATGATGAAAAATGAGCGTACTAAAATAGAATATATATTGGTCACGTGATAAATCTCACGTACACCACTGTCTTTTCATTTCTTACTGTTAGAATTTAAAAAAAATGTATTTTAATAGCAGCAAATTTTCCTTTTCATCAGTCTAATATTCGCACATTAATAACATCAATTATAATTTTGTGTTAACGATAGAATGCCTGATATTCATAAACGATAATGAATTAAAAAGAAAAGAACAAACGAATAGAAAAAAAATTCATTGAATCAAATAATGTAGTAATTTAGCGAATTCGAGCGAAATCATACTGAAATGAATGACATTGAAAATGCATTTTGATTGAAATTTACAGTGAGAATGTGAGCGACACTCGACACAACCGACAATTTACGTTAATCCAAGAACAAAAGTCACATTTAATTTATGGTTTAATGGGCATCTGGCGAGATGCAATGTACGGTACAGTTCATAAACACACTCACTCGTTTCTATACAGAAATGTCGTATACATGAACGATGTTGGAGAGACAGCAAAAAGCGAATATTGTGTGGCTAGCAACAATGACGAAATCATGCAGCTGACTGCACACACTTTTTGAGCTACGTATAGCATGTCTCGAAGACAACCAACAACTTCAACAAGAAATTATAAGAAGAAAAAACAATCACAAAACGAAAGAAAAACAACATGAGAATGTCGAACTAATGAAAGTGGTTAAAACAGGTACGACACACATTCAAGCAATCAGCAACAGAACAAGCTTCTTATTTAAACTGAAAATAAAAGAAATGAAGTGATATAGACAGAGACAGAAATGCGATGTGTCTGTTGCTAAGCCACTTCCGAAGCAGTTGCGATCACATTTTTTTGACGTCGCTGTCACGGTAACTGCCTGTTCATCTTTGCTTTAAGTATTTAGAGTCATCAATCATTATATTATTCACTGTATCTCTCGTAATACGAACAATGTTGTATGCATATCCGATTCGAATTCTTTTTTTGACGTACATACACTGATATTCTTCACTTGAAACGAAATGAAAAATTATGGCAAGAGATACTTGAACTGAACAGCAACAGAGAGAAAGAGAGAGTGAGAGGGAGAAAAACGAACGGACGGAATCTGATGGACCGAATAAAAATAATAAACTAGAATCATCGATCGAATAAAATCATATAATATATATATATCGCACTCTTAACGGATTTTGTCACACATATGTATACTATATTGATACAGTAGCAAGACCGTTTCATATGATATTTCAATAGACTATTAACTTGTTAAATTCATCGTATATTTAGCCCGAACAGTTGTACGTTTTTCGCTTTCGACCACGTACCGGACAAATTGCTCAATTTAATCGCAAGCCTCCTTCGTCATCTCATTCACACACATAGCACAACGGCTCATTACGTTTTTCAACTGTGTGTATGTCATTTGGCATGGTATTCTCACTGAATCGTTTGTGCCTCAGCACTTTAAGTGACCAATTGAATCTATGTTGCAACGATGCATTATCATCATTTTACCTAAACACAATGGTGTATATGATGAAAATGAACACGAGATTTAAATCAAACGAGTTAAACAAAAACGAGAAATAAAATTATCTCGATTGAGTGTATGTATATATATATATTAATAAGTGATTTTTGAGGTAGAACATTTCAAATGGTATGGGTTATTATCAAATTTGTTGATTTGAGTCGGACAAATTGGCACGACAACGACAACGACGATGAACGAATATTGTATGATGATTATTTCTCGTGTGCATCGGACGTTGCCGGCTTTGATAATTACCACGTTGACCCGCTATAAAAAAGTCGGACAATAAATCATTTAAATGTTCACTTTCATTTAAATGGTTACCATAATAATTTGTTTAATTTACAATCTGGTGCCATTTTGAGGCTCTCGTTTTAAAAATGATTTTTTTTTCTTATTTTTAATCAACCGAACCGATGGCGTTTTTCTCTTTGATTGTGTGAGAAAGTGTTGCAAAACCTGATATTATAAATATGTAATGAATTCGCCGAAATGAGCTTGGCCCCTCTCGGTGTATGTTATTGAAAAGAATCATTTTGCATGCATGCATCGACGTCATCGCAAAATGATTTGCGTGAATGAAACTTTTGCCCTCCAGTCATATTGACCGGTACAATTATTATTATCGTGTTCGATGCACAATTCGCAGACGATATAAACGATGTGTAATTGCATCACTATATGATATCCTTTTGAGAAAATGAAAAGAGAGAGAAAAAAAAACGATCGAAAATCCCTACCATGCCTTTGACGTGACGACATTGTTGCGGCTTTGATTAAAGTCGCGTGTGTGGCCACGAGCAAATATTTACATAGTAACTTGATGAAATATGTTTCATGCTGTTGAAAGTCGATCGTAAGCTTATAACGTGACCAAAAGAGCGTTCAGCGACAGACACTCAACAGAAAAAAAAATAGTTTCTTATCAATTTTCGACGGCACTTTATAAGAACTCCTGCAATAAATTATTCAGTTTTTTTCACTTCCGAATGAAAAACATGTTGATTCATGTTAAATTATGAACTGATCATTTTACAAATGAAAGAAGAGAAAAAACCGATTATTGACGCCAATGTCTTTTTTGTAAGTCATGAATTTGGTTATAATTGAATGAATATGAATTGAGAACGCGATGCCTTATCTCGAAAAAGCGGAGATAACTGATTCGAAACCCTATCAATCACATTCAATTTGGATGTTGCCAATTGCAAATCATCTCTTTACTCACTTGTTCGCAATTATTTCGGAACGAAACGAAATACCACTTTTGCTGCGTTTTCATATCTAAAAACTTGCAGTATACAAACGTGCCACTGAATATAAATGTTTCAGTCAAATGCACGACAAAGAATTGACAGATAGTTTTTTCGTCTTTTTTTGTTCACTACCAAATTTATGATTGACAGACACATTTGTTGAATGCGCATGTAGAACTTTATCTTGTTATATGAAATCGATGTGTGTGCCCTTTGTGTGAATAAGAAACGTTTTTCGAAAATGTTCATTGGCTTGGAATTTTGCACATTTCGTTTGAATTGTTGCTGATCGGTTATCTTAAAGTTCGCAAAATAATCTACATATTGTCGAACATGATGTCTGCGAAATTTCCTGTTTCGCAATCAGATCAAATTCAATCGAAACGATTATAGTTCGAATCATCACACTCTCACATAACACATTGGCAACCGTATTTCTTATGAAGCATTTATTGTTTGCACATAATGCTTGATCACAGTAAAATTGCATCAGAAACTTAACCATATGTCTGAGTATGAAGTATAACAAATAAAAAAAAATTCGTTGAATCATGTCGTGTGAATTTTTTTTCACCGTAATTTATTTTCAAATTGCCGTCGTTTTTTTTTATCTTTTACCAAAACCATACAAATATGCGACAAAAAAGATAGATTAAAAAAAGCCATATAGTCATTATAAATAAAAGTCGAAACCGTGTTGAGTGTACAACGAAAATATGCACCTTGAAAAAAATGTGTGTGTATGTACAAAATGTGCATTATGATAGTTGAATATAGACAATTGCATCAGACACTTTGAATAAAATGTTATACAGTTTACTTAAATCTTAATAAATACCTTAGCAAGCAAAGAAGAAGAAAAAAATGAATTTTTGGAATTTACCTGCTTTTTTTTGCTTTCGTAGACAAAAACTTGATAGACAATTTGTTGTTTTTCGTTACTTGTACAAGTGCACTTAAGGACGTTTAACGATTTTTATTTTTCGAATTAAATTCTTGTCTCGTATTTATTTCTAACGACACGAAAAATTCGCACTGATAATAAAACCGTTCAGTTCGAAAAAAAAAAATATTCACCACTAAAAAAATGTTGTCCGGAAAACCGAAAAAAAAAATTATTAATTTTTTATCAATAAATTGAAAAACCGATTTTATTTTTCAAAAATTTTACTAGCCGATTGCGCTATCTTTCTTTCTGATTGACTGGATGATGAAAAATTGAGCGATTTGTGTGAGTGTGGATACAATTTGATAATGACAACAAAAAAGTTTCAGCATCTCTTTTATAGAGAAAAGCACGCGTCAGCGGCTGCTGCTATAGCGCGGGTATTTACACAGTATGAAAGCAAGAGAGCTGAAAAAAGCGATTGTAGTGGTGGTGTGCCGATGCTCACATGCTGACGGCCATGGTGGAGCACAGTGAGATTGGTCAAAAGAAAAACCTCGTTCGATCTATCAATATATATATGTGTAAGCGATAATTCTTCGGTAGAACAATACCCAATGACCGTACAACACTCTAGCTGAACAGCACATTTGGTGCACAGAGCCCGACAGAAATATAGAGAAACGAACCGCTATATACACCATAATACAAGCACAAAGAGACAACAGACAGCACACGAAATTCAATTCCACATGCAAGCGGTCGGCCGCACGCGCTCGCTTGCCTGTCTAAACCTATATACCAGATTGATGAGCGAGAAAGAGAAAAATGAAAAGAAAAAAAACCATACAATCGAATCGATGATTGAAATTCCTTTTTGCCTTTTCGTCATTTTCGCTATGCACACACACACACTTAAAGAGAGAGAATCATTAATATCCGATACATGTTCACGAATGTGTAAAAAATGCTCCTCTTACATTTTTCTTGATCTATTAAGTATTAATACCACATTTTTATTGCTGCTCCGAATATGATTCATAAATATACTCGAAATCATTACCATACGAAATTAGTTTTATATCTGATTGTTATCTGGATGTTAGTTCGATTACTATTGCCGGCAAATAAAATTTTCGAAAAAATTCAACGAATATTTCGAAGGCTTATTTAAAAAAAGTTTTTAGTTTCTGAACTCGTGGTAAAATGAATAAGTCATCCTCTTCTTAGAAAAAATCTATTTTCACTCAAAGAGCTTTCACTGTCATTCAACATATTTGTGATGTTGAAATGTTCAGTCTGTCTCCAATTGAAGAATTGTTTTATTATTCGGGTGGTAACATGTTTTTAAATTTATAATTTAAATATGTACGTAAAAACTGGATGACGCACGTGGGCTCAAAATTTCGCGTCAAAAACGAAATTCCATGAATTTTGAGCTGGAAGATATTTAAGCATTTATATGTTGCTCCAGGCAAAAATATGATCTAATCTGATCCTTGACTTATTCGCATTTTTCATTGAGTTTTCCATAGTATAATATGCATGCTCATCTCAATCGAAATGTAATGGCACTAAATGGCTATTGTCAGAATAATGGATCGTTAACAATTATCAACGACATTCTTAGCATATCGATTCTATTTGAATTTAATTGATGGCCATTTTCTTTTACTCTATTTTCTCTCCTTCTCTGCTCCTTTGCATCTTCCGATGATATTAAATTCAACTTAAATTAACGGCAACCACAACGATACATCGTTGCACATACACAGCGCATTGCACAGTGGGACTGATTTCGATGTGAATTCAGTGGAAAAAAAAAAATTTAAAATGAAATTGCATAAGAAAAATGGAGATTCCTTTTGGTTAATTCAATTGGTTTCAATTCTGTATTCAAAGTCAAAAACATTGAACCGTTGGACTTTTTCGTTTATTTTAATATCGTGTCGTGTGTGTGTGTGTTCATTTTTTTGCCACGATATGATTATTACTAAAAACCATTTTCATCTAGCTAATTTTAAAAACTATATCGATGAGAACACAATACATATTGGAATTGCAAACGTTGTCATCATTCAATTTATTACTTTCAATCGATTTAATGATGCCAATCAGTCTAGCATGCACTTAGCAACGACTGTTCATAGCATCAACGAGCCACAGCTATTCTTTGATATTTGGCTCTCGTTTCGGTCTCACTTGCATTGACTTGAAACAATTTCATTGATTGCATGCATTAATGCAGCACACACAAATTGAATATGAGATGAAACGAAACGAAAATAAACCTAACTAGCTATAACGTCAACGCGATCGGTCAAATGATGAAAAGAAAAGGAGAAAAAATTCGAATCAATAAATGCAACGAAAATTAAAAGAAAAAAAAATCGAATGATCGAAACACTTATAATATGTAATTATTGCTGGCCGTTTAATATCTTGCGCCTTTGTGTATTAGTGAATCATTTTTATGACTCTGTCGTTTGTCAATTTTATGATGTGGTGTATCAATTGTCACGTAGGATTTTTTTCTCTCTCAATTTAAAATCATTACGTATTGCTCCCGTTTTTTCCTTTTTGTATTAACTCTTCACTCCTCTACACCACACACCGCCTGTTGATTTCTAAGCGTTCTTAAAACGGCTTAGACTCAATCGACCGTAATTGCTCGTTGATTTGTGTGGAAAAAAATGTGTCGTAAGTGGAAGTTTCCTACTAAGTAACTGAAAAAAAATGTTCCAAAGTCTTTTTTTTTTCACTTGGAATGTATCCGCATAAAACATATATAATAATAATGAAACATATCAATCAACTGAAAATGATTTTTTTGAGAGAAGTGTTGGACCTTATCTAAATTATAACACGAAAGAAAGAGAGAGAGAGAGAAAGAGAGAAAACTTCCATAAAAGCTGGAAATGGAAAAGCCCGGTCTTTGTACGCACATGACATTAATCACTACTCTGAATGAGTATGATTCGTGACCACCAATTATTTGCATTTCAATACGTATGTCGTTAATTCGATTTGATTGCATTATTGCAGTCACATGGCAATGTCATAACTCGAAATTTTCCAGTCTATATTTTTCAAATCGAATCGGAATTGTCTATATATTTAAACTGATTTCCTGAAGTCGGGATTTTGCATTCAACGTACTGGGCGGGTTTTATTCAAGATTCGTAATACTCATTGAATTATCACAGTTTCTCTGAGAATCGGTTAACATACAATTAGATGCAATTTTTCGTTTTGTTACATCAGACTGATAGAGAGATCACTGAACTTTCTCATTATATATAATGCTCAATAAGCTCATATGCAATTCAAACTCATAGCGAACGGTGTGACTTTACTTTCATTTCAAACGAACGGTAACTTTATTCCTGTCATTCTACACTCGCCTCTCTTTCTCACCTTTCAATCACGGCGACTTGGCAACAGCCAATTTTTAACTATTTACAGATTCAACGTCAACCCGTTTTTTTTTGTGTGCCGGAAACCGACAAAATCCTAGCGCACGTGGTAACACGAATAACCGTTTTACTTCTGCTGTTGCATTGCATTTAACCAGGCGCAAGAGCATGAAAACTTTCTCAAATATGAAAGTGATTATACGATTGACATGGCAAAGTTCTCTGATATATCATTCATTTATGAATAAATGTCAAGCAATGCAGGAAAAAAGAGAATCAACGCTGTTTGTCGGCATGAAAATGCGTTAACGGCAATGATAGCAAGTAATTGATAAGCAAATTCCAAAAATAAATCATCGAAGAAATAGTCTCAATAATTTGCATGAAAATGTGGATGTGGCGCCGTCCAGCCATCGATCGTCGAATCCACTCCATTTTACTCGCGCGAATAACATTTAAAAGTCAAAGTGATAAAAACACACATACACAGATCTGTCACGACACGAACTGGAAGCTGTTGCTCAATTAAAACAGAACCGTGCACATATTTAAAACATCAAAATCAATCGAATTTCAAATCAATGACATTTCACATTCAAAGTTGAGACATTTCTTTTCGTATTCACCATGGCACTGCTTTAATATATGCACATTTATTTGCAAATGATTTTCACAAATGCGACACATTTCAATGAGATATTTTTATAACTCTATTCTTGGACTGTCCAGTTTGAACACCAATAACCTCAAAAAAAAAAAAAGAATTTAAAGAATGCCAAGAAGACTCACCAAATTCGAAGATCGAAGGGAGTTAACGTTGAGATTATCATCGGATATGATTAAATCTTCAATATTGACGTACATCAAGTACGCATTTTTTGTTTGTTTGTCAACAAGTTAATTTTTTGTGACTCTAACGTGAAATGGAGTTTAGGAAGTGCGTCTGTTTCCAATTTACGCACAATCAGTTCTTTACACAATACCGTTCGAGTATGTGTTCCAAATTTTCCTTTAAATTACATAAAATCGGTCCGATTTCAAGATTTGTACTGCTTTAAATCAACCTAAATTGTTAGCGATGTTTTTTCAATTGCCATTGAAACGCGAATAAATGAACTTAAATGACCTAAGCCAATAGCGTGGCTCTATTTCAAACGCTCCTCTTTCGGAAACATTAAATCGCATTTCAAAAGCATAGATTTCTCAATCCAATTCAACGTCATTGTTGTTATGATGCATGCATGACCCGAAGTATTTTGTGTTCGGACGTTTTGCTCTTCTCAATACGCGTGCACATTGTTAACTTGTTCCTGTTTTTCATGTTATCAATGTATTAAATTTGCATTTTTGTGATTTATTTTATTCATGATCCGTTAGAATAGAGATGATCTAGTGTAATTGGGTATGGATTCGCCATCAGACGCGAAGAAAAAAGTAATATTTATTCGTCAAAATGACGTGTTCCGATTGAATAGCGCGATAAAATCAGTGAAAAATCTTTCATGCCATCAAAAAACTTGATTCGACTCTAATCGTTGTCTCGTCGTAATGATGTTTGAATTTTACTATAATTAGGTTCATAAGGTGGGCAGAGCTGTTTCAAGTCTAACGATTAATTAATTAAGTAGCTGTTATTAATCGGGAATAATATTGCGAAAATAAAATCTAATTGATGATAATGTGATTAGACTGGCCAACCATTGAAATCGTTTTGATCAAATCATTCAATTCAACAGATTTCTTAGATTTGAACGAGAGTCAAGCGCAATAAGGGCACACTATATAAACGCCATCTATTAATAACCGACTAACTACAATGTAAATCAAACGTATCTGTTTCCCGTTTTTATTTACTCCCTTCCCCTCTCGCTATACTTTTACATTGTAGTTAGTCTGTTTTACAAAGATGTCGTTTCTGTGTAAGATGTGTGACGTCACAATGTATTTATATGGATAGCGCTCGACTCTCGGATTTGAACAAACATTTAGCCCGAATCTATTCGTATATCCGAAAAAAATGTGTTTTAATAACCTTCAATATTTGCGGTGTAGTAGAATTTTGCATCAATTATCTGGAACATAACGAAACTTGTCTAGAAAAAGTTGGAAATTTATTGCACTCCATTGCTAACTTTTTGATTGCGCATTTTATAAAAATCATCGTATTTTTTAAAATGTTGAGCAAAAAACTAATTTCCATGTCATGATCGAAAAAAAGTCTTTAAGAAAAAAAAAGATTAGTAGACAAATTCATAGGCTGTTATTTTTTTTCAGCCAAGAATTTATTGCTTAAATTTTTTTGTTTATCTCTCACCCAACAATCTCATGACAATAAATTATTTATTTTATTCTCGCAAATTCGCGAATTTATTTGAATTTCTACTTTTACGCACTTAAATGCTGATGAATGTTTTCAGAATCGACCATGTTACGTAAGATTATTGCGACTAATTTCACGGATAACAACAATGGAGTTTATTGATCTATTCTCTCTATTTATATTTGGTTGTTTTTTCTCATTAAAATTTGCATCGAGAGCAAAATCAAAGTGGATTTTAAAGATTAGCTGACTTTTGAATAATATAAAATAAATTGCGTCACAAAAAACGACGTTGGATTAACTCTATTTATAGTTAAATGACGGTGATCGTTACGGCTGGCTTATCCAAGTGACAAAGTACATCTTTTGCAAATGCTAATTTTAAAAATAACAAAAAAAAAAATATGTAAGAAATTGTAGATGATATTCTCATACAATTTTGAAGCAAAAGCAGTCCACATTTCCAGTCTACTCTCAAGTCCCGAAACATTTTAATACTTTCATCAATTCCGGTTACTCCAAGTCAAAGCTAGTTATAAGAGGGTGATATGATAATCGAATATGACTGAATCATTCCTATTAATTTCAATTGTATCTTATAAATCTTATCGCACATATCTGATTTTTTTTGTCATCTCATTGTTATTATTGTCATATTTGTCTTGATATTCCGTTACAAACGGAAGTTTACAAGTCGTGCGCTGGAACAAATGATTTGATGCAATGTTTCCGTATGCATAGAAATTGCCAATTCATTTTTCCGAATCTCATTTCATTCACTTTAAAGTGGAATTGGCTTGAAGCGGCTTTTTAAAAACCAGAAGACAATATTTTTCTTATTTATTACAATTTGTCTGATTACGCTATGCAGTGTACACCGTTTAAGTGAATTTAATTTTGTATAGCCAGTTGAAACTGGCGCTATGATGATTCAGCTTATATGGTATTATCAAATTTTAAAACTAGGTGATAAAAGTAACGAAATTTCTGGCATTTCGTTCACATTTTTCCCCTGTCTACAACTGGCCCAGTGTGCACGTCATTCATACATGATACAAAAGATACAATAAATCAAATTCACATTGCCTAGGTCCGTTAATAAAAAAAAACTAGTACGAATAGAGGGAACCCCTATCAAAATTCAAATTTGTCGAGTCACTCGACGACACAATTTTCAATTCAATTTCACCATATGGTAAACACGACCCATCTACTTTACATAGGAATTCGCTGATATGAGTATGAAAAAACAGCGCGCACGCGAATACTTGTTGCCACACGTTCGACCACATCATCACGTGATAGTGGCGCGAGCACGTGACAACAACAAGTGTTCCAATTTCGAATTGAAATCCTTATAGTTCAATTTATTTGGCATCTTGAATTTTAATATGGATGAAAAACCGACGAATATTTGTTTTGTTGTGTCGCATTTTTTCGTTTTTCTTTCGATATGAAATTCCAAAGTGCGACGACATAAAGGCGAGAGGAAAAAAGCGGTGATATTCCCGTTTTCCGAAATGAAAACAACCGAAAAAAGAGAGCAACCAACACCAAAGCAATGGAATTCCAATCCGAAGCCCATTCAATGCTTTCTGATATAATTTCCATTAATCATTGATTAGCTTTCGCTTTTTTACCCATTCAACTTGTTTACATTGTCGTAATTATTTGATGTGTGAGGACTGCATGCTGCTTTCGATAAATAAAAGGCAGGACACTGTGAATTGTGTGCAGGACAGTGGAATCCAACTGTGCAAGTAATCGAATGGAAAATCGAGTCAATTGACGAAGCCAATAGAAAACAATTGAAATAGATAAAGAAAAAGGATAATATCGATGAAACTGGAGTGAGAAAAGTTTTTGGGTTGATACGCACTTTTGCGATACAATTAATAACAATAATTAAAACTCTGCTTCAATCCAATCAAAATTGATTCGATAAAATTGGCGAATATTAGAAGAAAAACTTCTTTTTGGATGTTGACGCCAATTGCAAAATATTTCACGTGAATTTTCCGCTAGTTTAATTCCATCTCGAAATGTCTGTTGCTCATGCAACGACAGCCGACAACCTGTTGACACGAATTTTTGTTGCCCACGACGATGCGCGCATGTATTTTCACATTGCGCGCTTGTTTCCACTTCATGTGACTTTAATTGAATCAAGAAAGCCCACAAGATACCAATCACAATAACTAAAAATAGACAATCTAAAATGATCCATTATTCGCAAGCGAAAAAAAACACGAATATTATTTTGAATAGAAGATGATAACGCTTGAGCTAAAACTTTATTCAATATAGATAAATTGATATAAAACATTTTTTCTAAAAGAAGACCTAAAGAAACTGGTCTTTCCTCAACAAATAATAGTTGTCTCGATGTAAAAGTTATAAGGGTATTTTCGACAATCAATTGAGCACGGAAATGGAATTGAACGAGAAAATTGATTAAGTGAACTGAATATACTGGCGTAGCAACAGAAATTTAATGCGAAAATGTCATAGGTCATAGGCGACAGGAAAGTGAAACGCGTACGACCTTAAGCAAAGAATGAATGGAAAAAAGAGAACACTGTGCACATAACGATTTCCGTTTAATTGGCGTAATTTGTCTTTCCCCCACAAATACGTTTTCATTTATCAATAAAGCAAAATCAATCACATGACACTTGGTAGAAGCGACAACATGAAATGTTCTTTACTGTCATCATTTTTTTTTTCAAGTTAATTATATGGTTATCGTGAGAAATTTGCTATATACGGATTATCTGAAGTTTATTCCATTTCAGAATAACAACAACAACAAAAAGTGATGCTGTCCGTCAAATTGTTTCATAGTTTTTTCAATTTCATTGATAAAGCAGATAATCGGTTTCGGAACGAATAGAATGTTCTAGTGCTGGTGATGCTGCTGCCTGCTTCCGAATCAGCTTATTAATTGACGTCACAAACGATTAACGAACAACAACAAAAAATGTGTTTGGGGTGAATGACATGAATCACTAGCCTCTCTAATTAAAACAAAACGTTACTTTTAACTGAATAAATGAAAAATTGTGACTCGATCGCTTTTGTGATTTCGTGACAATGACGGATAACACAAAATGATTGTGATGCAATTGTTCTCTGTGCCGTTCTTGGCTAGAAATGAATATGACATTTGAGCTCACATTGCAAAAGATCGAAAGGAAAGAAATTGATTTGTGATTTTTAGTAAAATAACAACTCAATTTTATCTCATAATGAATTATTATTAACTTAATGCTCTTCTGATTTGATTGAATGGCAGTAGCAAAAATGCCACTACCCATTAGATACACGCGGCCGGATATTAAACGAAATCAGCTGATTTCAACACATATATGTGCCAATAAATTTGACAAGGCAATTGCCAAAATCGATTGCTATTTCAGTTCATCTAAAGGACAATCGAAGTCATTTGTAGTGATGAAACAAAATAAATGCATTTTTATTCGATGAAATAAGGCCGAGCACAACACAAGCAGAGGTCATTAAGATGCCACACGCACACACTCACATACACTTCATCACGAGATGTAAAAAGGCATGCGATTGATAAGGCATTCATTTGAAAGAAAAATTACAATTAACGATCAAATATAAACAGAGGAGAGATTTTGCATTTTCTCTTGTTGAACTTTTTAAAAACATAAAATGATTATGATTTGCGTCAATTGGCCCATTATCTTGCTATATGTTCAATCGAGCAAAACGTAAAAGCAATTAAAATGATGCGCAGTGCACACGAATAGGACATGCTGCATTGGCAATTATTAATCGGTACTTTGATTCGTTATTTTAGAATTCTTATCGATTTATTCTTATAGGTTGAACAAAAATCAATTGACAAACTTTTGTTATTGTATGGATTTTACAATACAATCACAATTACGTAAAGTGATTTAAATCAAATATTTATTTTGCATGACTGTACGTCAGTGATAAGAGAAAATTTAACATCAACCAATGAAAAAAAAAGTCCAAAATAAATATTGAGTTAAAGAAAATGTATGGCCAAACAAATGATGCAATTTTCATTGGTTAATTTCATAACATTGGACGTCAGAAGTTTCCAAAAAATCATTGATAGCGTCCATAGGAAAATTTACATCTTTATTTTGTTGTTTGATGAGCTTCAGTGGTGGTAACACTTCCGATTTAAAACAAAAACATATCATTTCAATTTTACTCTCACCGAATGGTTCTAGATAACGCGATTTCAAAATATGACTACGCAAAAGATTTTGTTATTTTGCTGAAAGCATCGAATTCCTATGAAAATGTTTGAACTAAAGACACATCGCGAAATCCGTTTTCATTCAGCACTTTTTTCCAGTCCCGATAAGCTTTTATCGGATATTTTATACTCTGACATTTTTTTTTGTTTGTTGCGTTTCAATCTAGGTTTCAATTGATAAACGTGATGTTGTCATTGCGTTGTTTTGCTTTAATTGAAATAATATAATTGGTATTGAATATTGATAAGATTGGTGTATGCATTTATATTACCGAATGAAATCTACGTAAATATATTTTGTCAATAATCATTAAAGTCACCAATAAATTAAAATAGAAAATGTCAATAAACATATGCCAAAATCTTCTTGACATTTGTGGTCACCGAGAATATATATATTTTGACATAACGTGATAAACCACGTGAGTGCACAAAAAATTGGCGAAGGAAAAAAAGAATGCGTATATAATAAATTGAATTTAAACGACCGATAAATGGCTCCATTTCATCTCCATAATTTGAATTCATACAATCACTGTCCAAAAATAAGTTGTTCACTATCGTATTGTGGAAAATTTAAATCGCCTCGAAATCAATGGCACTATGCGCATAAATTATCTTACAAGCGATACTGAATAGTGGCTAGTGATAGCATATATAAAAGTGTTATTCTGAATACATGTGCTACACATTTTTACCGGCAATATAAAATGCCGCACATCGTGTCTTTCATTTGTATATTGCTCGTGGACAATTTGAAATCATTAAAACTGAAAAAAAAAGACTGCTCAACAGATTTATTTCTTCCGTCGCATTTCATAAATCACTACTTGTCAAAGCAAAAAAAGCACTTGGAATGTACAAGTGAAAAAAACGACACGAGAACGAGACAACGTTGACGGCAACGACGAATATACCGTGCATCGTATCTATCTTGTGGCTAGAGAAAATTAATTAACGCTTTTTCCACGAATTATGTTTTATTTAGGAATTTTATTTAGGTCAGTTCGTCATGGAACAGCATCCGATGATTCAATGTTGAACGCGAGAAACCTTGAGATAATCGTTGACACGGAAAACTTTCTTATGTCATTCGTGCGCCCGATGAGGAAATTTCCTCGCCTTTAAAATCAAGTCGTTCGCATTGGAAGCGCATTACATTGAACGTGGTGGCCAACGTGCGTTTTATACACTTTGCCAGAAGGAGAAACAGTAGAGAATACGTGAATTCCCATTTGATTGACGTCTTAATTACGCATATTGACGCAATCATAACTTGATATACTTGGATTTTATAGATGCTGATCATAGCTAAGCGATGACTAACGCACATTAAACAATGTTGAAGTTTAAAAATGAAATCATTTTGTTAGATTTAAAAATTCAGTTTTTCTCTTTCACTTCTAATCGTTTTAAAACGCTTTTCAAGATTGTCACGTAATTGATCCTATCGGAGTTAGTCATTCGTGCTCGAACACATTTATGTCATTGTTGTGGATGGGTCGACATGACACAAAAACAAAAAAAAAGACGAAATACCAAACATGAGTTTTCATTCGGATGGAATGTGCACAGCGAAAGAAGGAGAGAGAGTGAGTGTGTGTGACGAGAGAGGGACGATCAATGTGCGATAGGTCACGTAGTTTGAAGTGCAGTCGTTGTCTTTAAGAAGTATGTAATAAATTCAATTAAAAATTGATATATCTGTAACCACTTTCGGCTTACAAATCATTGGAAATGTTTGTGCATTTCATTTGTTTTGTCTAAATGAACATCTATTGTTGCTAATCATTGTTTCATTTTCAATTGCTGATTAATCTTTTGAAGTAGAGCACAAAATTGATTTATATCACATGATTTTTGTTGTTCATTTCGTAAATTATTATTATTAGTAAATGAAAAGGCAAAATGCGTTCGGTTCATGTCCTACGTTTGTTTTTGTTTTGTGCAAGCACATCGAAATCCTTCACAATTCCATTCTAATTTGATTTGAAGCAATGATATTTTTTATCAGCGCATTTAATTTGCGTAACATCTTTGTTTATAGAATTTGTATTTGCCTCCAAATCGTATCGCCTATAATGATGATGATAACGCGCCAATGTAAATACGCCGTCTATTTGCTTATGCACGCAAACGATTTAATATTAAATATCAACAAAGTGAGAACGAGAAAGACAGACAGACGAAACAAAAGAAAACGCTGTATTTGATTATCGCTACGAGCTGGTCAATAGCACATAAATGTAATGGGAGATTTCTACAAAATACTATATGTCGATCTGTCACATAACTAACACAAAAAAATCATTTTGCGCGGCATAAATGAACATTATTTTTCAATCTGCGAAAAAAAAAAACTGTAATCAAACATTTTTGGAGTCAAAGAAAGCAAAAGTGCTTTGTCAATATTATTGACTCAATAAACACAAATACATAAACAATGCTCAGTGGGCACAAATGACGGTTTTTTTCAAAAAGTAGTGTATATTTTGGTGTATCCGCAATATTTTCGGTATATCACGAAATTTTTTCGAATTTTTGGTGTATCAATCTAGTGTATGAGATACACCGCTGAATTTTGGTGTATACATTTCACTAGACGTGGTGTATAACATAAACTCGCACTACTTTCTCGATTTATGGTGTATCCAAATGACTAAGTCCCAGCAGTGTAACGTATACACCACTTAGTGGTACATTATTTACACCAATATAATAACAGTGCATTGCATACACCAAATTGGTACCTCATATGCACCGGTGCATCAAATATATCGGTGTATATCTTTTACCGCTGCCATATTTTTATGATATTCTTCTTCTTATATGAAACAAAAATTGTAGCCATTTTTGCAGCATTGAAATTACTGAATTCATTTTAAATTTTTTCTATTGAAATATATATTTGAAACAGTATGATTCCAAGTTTTTTTGTTCAACAAAGTCATGAAAAATATTATTTTGAAGTATATCTTCAAATAATAAGGATAAAAAAATATTTATTTTGCTTGAATATGTTTTTTTATTTAAAATCACGAATTTTTCAGGCGCATGAATTTTAAGGGGGGTACCTTACAATTCCAACACGTAAAGTGTATTTCGTTTTAAATTTTATGATCTCATTTGCATGCAATTCGCGATTAAAAGTATTCAATTTTTATGTTATGACTATATTTCTTATAAAATATTTGCAAGAAGAACTTTGTTTAATGTCATCACATATCGTGTAATCAAAACACCAAAATATAAAGGTTCATTTTAAGTCGACTGAAATTAGGCAACCGCCTGATGGGTTAAAAAAAAGCTTCACTCATATTAACCGCCTCCATTCAAGATCGAATACGTAGATGCTTAATGGAATTGACATTTCCAATGTCATTATTTGTTTGTAATTGTCATCGTGATGTGAAATAATAACAAGCACTTGACATGACATTCGGCTAGAAAGCATTTTTGTTAAGATAAAGCCGCAGTTTTCATCCGAAGTTAAAATGAATAAGTTCAGATCGTTAAATATCCGGAAAATTCAATTTTCTTCCGATTTGCACAGCATTCGATTATTTTCAGCAACGAGTGCTTCCTACGACAAATTCAAGTGAGTGTAATTTGGATAGAAAAAAAGTGAATGTATCGATGAGATAAGTGTTTTAAAAATAAGGTTATAAAATAATTATGAATCATTGCTTGTTAGATGTAAAGCATTAGTCGTTGGTGGTGGTACGGCTGGCTGCTCAATTGCTGCAAAATTAGCATCTGTTTTCGGAAAGAATGAATGTATTATTTTGGAACCAGCGAATGATCATTATTATCAACCCATGTTCACCATGATCGGCGGTGGGATGAAAACACTTTCACAAGTACGGCGTAGCATGGCGTCTGTGCTACCAAAAAAAGCCAAATGGATTCAAGATGCGGCTGTAAGATTCGATCCAGATGATAATGAAGTAATTACCAAACAAGGCCATATTATTTCGTACGAATTGCTCATTATTGCTGTTGGCCTGCAATTATGCTATGGAAAGGTAAATTTGCAATTTGTTTTTTTTTTTTTAATATCGATCGAAAATGAATTTGTATTTGTGTATAGATTCCAGGTTTGGAAGAGGCTCTTTCGATTCCAAATGGAAATGTCACATCAATCTATTCACCAAAATACGTCGATCGACATTTGAATGCACTGAATCGTTTTGAAAATGGGAATATCATTTTTACATTTCCCGCATCGCCAGTTAAATGTATGATTGAGAAAAAAATTGGTCATTAATAAAAAATTCTTAGCTTGAAATTCCAAAAACTTGAATTTCAGGTCCAGGTGCGCCGCAAAAAATCTGCTATATTACCGAACATTTTTTACGAAAAACAAAGAAACGTGAACAGGCCCACATTATGTATAACTCATCACTTCCCACCATTTTTGGGTGTAAAGCTTATGCCGATGCTTTATGGAAAGTTGCTAACGGGCGGTCAATTGAGGTCAATCTAAAAACAAATTTGATTGAAGTGCATGGTGATAAGAATGTTGCCGTTTTTGCCAGCATGGACAATCCAAATGAAAAGAAATCCATTGAAGTAGGTTTATGGGATTTTTTTTTTAATTAAAAAAGACAAGTGTTTACATTAAGTTGAAAAATATCATTCACAGTATTCCATTCTCCATGCTGTTCCACCGCAAAGTCCACCACAAGTTTTGCTCGAATCAAAACATCTTACAAATGAAGCTGGATTTGTTGATGTTGATAAAGCAACAATGCAACATGTTAAATATCCAAATGTATTTGCTCTTGGTGATTGTGCATCAAGTCCGAATTCCAAAACTATGGCAGCTATTGGTAATAATTTCTCATTTAATATTGCTCTTTCTTCTATTTATTTGTCGTTTATCATTACAGCGGGACAGGTTGGTGTTTTGAATAAAAACATTGAAAGCTTTTTAAAAGGAAAACCTCTACGCTCAGAGTACGATGGATATGCTTCGTGTCCGTTAGTCACTGGCTACGACTCGTGTATACTGGCGGAATTTGATTATAATCTTCAGCCGAAAGAGACGTTTCCATTTCGGCAAGATGTCGAACGTTATTCAATGTTTTTGATGAAACGTGATTTTATGCCGTTTTTATATTGGCATCTCATGCTAAATGGATGGTGGAATGGACCGGCTTCCTTTCGGAAACTTTTTTCTCTTTTTAAACGTAATTAAGTCCGAAATAAAGTAAATCAGTGAAAAGAGAAAATACATTCAGTCGAAAAAAAGGCAAATACTTCTTGAATTTTAATTTGAGATGCGTAGTTCAATATGGAAAATATCGATTACCATTAAACTGAATATTACTCTTTTACCAAAAAAATACCAAACTAAATGTTGATAATAAAAGAAGTTTATATTTGATTGAAAAATGTCTGCACATTATTTAGTTAAACTATCTTAATTTGACTCAATTCGAAATGATCGTGTTTGCTTAACGTCTCTCATTCATTGGTACATGGTTGCATCAATGTAAACGATAAAAATGATTACATCTACATCACATCATCACTACGTTCACGTTCTATATGGGCAGCTGAGATTGTACTTCAGAGAGATTTGGACGTAGCACTTGGAAAACATAGAAAAATGAAGCTTCTTTTGTTTGTTGCCTTAATCTGCATTTCCTGTAAACATGTGAGTTTACAACAACAACAGCAAGGAGGGAATTTGTCGAAACAAGAGCTAATCCGAATAATAGACGAACAATTGGAACTTCTATTAAAACAAAAAGAGGCTTCAAAAGAGGTTTGATTATAATAAAAATTAAAATATTCACAGAACAAATTTTTGATTTTCCTACTAGGTTCTTGAAGTCACTTTCTAATAACAAAAAAGATGAATTGATATGTTTCAAAGAGACTTATTTATCAAAGAGAGGACAAATTGAGAATGAGTGGAGAGGGGAATCGGATATAGTATCGAGACTCCGCAGAGAACTAGGGAAATGGAAAAATATTAGTTCGCAAGTAATAGAAGACATGTCAGAATGTTTTTTGCATTTTATTAATAATACTGTAGTCCGTTATACTATTAAAAGGGTAAGTGATTTTATAAAAAAATGCAATAATCTATTGTCTTACTTCATGTCAAGTGTCCAACATTTCAGTTGTTTACCCAATTAAGCACATGGCAAGCTAATGATTTTATTCTGAATGCAACATACGTGGAACAAAAACTGAGAGATCTTACAACAGATCAGGTGAAGTACAGAGGTCGCAACGGGGCCCCGACCCGAACACCCGACCGACGACCACCCGAGCCCGACCCGAAAAAATTCGGGGTCGGGCGGGATTCGGGCTGGCTATTTCGGATCTTCGGATATTTCGGTATTTTCGGTATTTTCGGACTTTTTGAAAAATATGATTTTTCGGAAGAAATTTAAAATTCGGTAGTACGGGATTTCATTATTTTTCGGTATCAGGTGTGCCCGAAGATCGAAAATTATTCATTTAATATGTAACATTTGTCAAAAGACAAGTTAAAAAAGATTTTACCCGAAATGCATCAATATTTTTTTCTAATGCTCTTTCATGATTTTTTCAAAAAAAATATACAGGGTATCTCATATATCAGGCTCACTATCAGGGCGTGCCAAGTTTTTTGAAATTCGCACGAATGCTCTTTCACGATTTTTTCAATATGTCTCTTTCATGTTCTATGTTGAATAATAATATTAAATGAATTTGCACATAAATAAACGTAAATAGTATTTATTTGAGTTTTTTGTAGTATAAATTAAAACAATTCTTTCAACAATTTTATTTTAAATCAATAATTTTACGATCTTCAAATATTTCGGTTTTTATTGAGAAATGTTAACATATCCAACACGTAATTATCTATTCGGGATCGTTTATTTGTTAACACACAATTACTGATGCTAAACATTCTTTCAACGAACTGAAGTATACATATTTTCGTGAAGATTTTAACGAATGTCTCGAACTGTTTGAAACGGATCTATCCAAGAAACTGACTCCAGACACTGTTTCCCAAATAATCAGTTTTTATCGTTTGATGTATGGAAACCAAACACAGATTGAAACTTCTTTGGTAAGAGTTTATTGACGAAAAGCTGTTATCAAACGTATCGCGTAGACATCTCATAGAATTTATCCCATTTTGATTTTCAGGCTTATTTCTATGGTTCGTCAACGATTGCAACAACGATTGACGTTCCCTTTGAAATGGAGGGCACCACTATCGACTCAAAGAGACTTAAACTCTCTACATTGCTGTTGACATTTGAACCGCTGTATTTACCAATAGTTTATTAAATGTTTGTTTCATTTTGATTGATTTTGATATATTTAGTGTTGATTTATTTGATGATTTTTTTAATGTGTTCTAAATAAATACAGGCATTATTTTTGATTCACTTCTAAAATTGTTTTTTTTATTTGTTCATCTATTTGCATGTCCATTTTAATGCAGTTTGGATAAGGAATCCAATGTCCCTGTGTACTCTGCATTTTCGTATAATTCCACCCAAAATGTTGTCTTATAGACAGATATTACAATCGTTTCGGAAACTTTTTTTTCTTTTTAAGTCTAAAATTAAGTCTTACATCATGAACTTTAAACAATGTATCAATAAAGTTATATATATAAATCAGAGACATATCAGTCGAATAAAGTGTTTTTTATAACGAAAAACTCGTTCATACACATCACATGTTGAAATTCAATAAAAAAAACTATTAAGTATGATCAATGGTTGTTGGTGCTGTTGGTTCTGTTATTGAATAAGTTGGGGAATTGCGATAGATTTCGTATTTCTCCTGTGGTCAAAGCTTTTTATAGCGTCTCGTAGTTGATGAGTGTGCCCTCTCGGAATATCTGACATAACTAAAACAATGCGATCATATACACAACCACAACGAGGTCTGTTTCGTTATCAATTCGGATTGCTGGTTGGTGACATTCATTTTTAAACAATTTTTCACATTTTGAAACAAAAAGAATTTGAAGCAAATAAAAAAAACAATAGTCGAAATTGAAATTACGTGATGGTATGTGTTTTCTCCATCACATTGAATTCGATGAGAATCGAGTGGTGTTCAAGGACTGTTTTGTTATTTTCGTCATTTGAAAATTTATTGATTTCTTTGACGACTCTTCTCGTAATCATTTAGCAGGCGAGCCATAAATCTACATTATGTCGGTCACAAATATTAATTCTCTTCGCTTTGTGTGTTGAATGCCCTTGCCTAAACACACATTTTACATACATATTCCACAATGAGCATTGAGACACGATATCATCACACAATCGCGCAATTTCATTAGGTCGGTGGAAAAAGAAAGAGAAAAATTAAAGAGAGATATCATAATTGTGACAAATGATCCAAATGAACTGTGCAATCCAAAAGCATTTCCAAATGTGTGAATGTTTCAACGCCAAACAATTACCAACTAATTCCGTTTTGTGAAGATTGTATTTCCATCACATAAAATATGATTGTCTGAATTTCTGAATCTGAACCCCATTTGTTTTTGGTTGCTGTTGTTGCCTTTTTTGTTCGGAGAGTGCAGATAAATTATTGGCTAATTAGCCGAACGAAAGAAGAGAAAAAAAATAGTTTGTCTGAATCACTGTGCATAAGAAACGAGTGAATTTTAAATGCTTACGTCAGTTTGTGATGCTTTTTTTCTCTCTCTTGAGAGCACTATTGCTTTTTTTACCGAATGCAGATAAACTTTTTTAGCGTATGTAAAATAGAATTCCATATACACTTACGGTGTTTTACATCAGTGCTAAAAATGAACGAATGAAAAATGTGTGCAAATATACAATCGCTGGTATTTAAACAAATATAAATTCGAAATGAGGGGAAGAGAGAAAGAGAGTGAGACAACGAAACGAAACAAAAAAAAACATTGAAGACTAAACTAAAGGCAAATAATAATTTTTGTGCTCGCGTACGCGTACACATATTTACTTTTGAATCAGATAGTCGTGGAGCTTGTTTTTTTTTCATTGGTTCTATACTGTTCAACAACTCCAAGATAGCAATAACTCTTTGTACAAATTGTTGTCTTTTTTATTCGTCAAACTACGAATGAGATATTACAATCGTAAGTTGTCTTCTTTCAACAAAAAAAAAACCGAATCCATAGAATTTAGTACATGCACAAATGCGAAGCATTTATTCAATCGTTTAATATATTGCTGTAGGCATGAAATATGTGCGCGCGCGAGATATCCGAACTGAACTTTTGTAAAAAGCCAGGCATATACATAGCATACGCTTATGACCATGTATCATTTGAGGTTTAGATAAAATAAAAACGCGCACACACACTTACATAAGAAACTATATTCTTTATCATTCTTGTGTATATGATTGGCAGGAAATATTTGTGTGTGTGTATTTGTATATAGTAACTTCTATTTATCCATGAAATATGCTAATTTAGTGACCTTGCTGCTTGATTGGTGGCTTTTTTCCGTCGTACAACTCTTTTTATCGTTCAGGCACTAAATGCTAGGACCGCAGGGTAATTGTCAACACAAATGCGATTCTTGACAAGAAGCACGTTTGATCGACAACGATAACGACATCGCTTATTATCACACGATCTGAAACAAGTGATGTTAAGATTGTGTGAGAGAGTATTCAACTAAAACCAGCATTTGAAAAACGTGTTGATTCGAACACAAATATAAAAAAAATTGATTTGATTACAATAAACAGTCATCAGTTGAGGATTCTATTGCGTCGTTTTCTTAAAACAAACAATAAAAGTGTGGCGATCCAACATGTGTATGGTATGCGAAAACTTAAAAGGATGTTCGAAGTAATGGGTGTCATTTTTATGATGAAGTGAGCACAACTTGTACGCACTGGCAATGTTTTCGGGGAAATGAAACACACTTGAGGCAAATCATGTTTATTTATTTTTTGCATTCACATATTCAAAACCCAAGCAGTAAATAATATCGATGAAATGTCAGACACTCGAGCGAATGAAACGTGAATTCAAATTGCGTCGATTGCCTCTATGACTTGAAATTGTTGCTCCTTTGGCTCTTTAAATGTTACAGTTAGACGAATTAAAGGCGAAGAAGAGGAACATGATAAAAACGAAGATGAAAATGTTCATTTACAGTAGAACGTTGCGTGTGTTGGTGTGTGATATTTAAAACACAAAATTGTAGATGTTACAGAATCCATTGACTGTGAAAAAATTTGGCTCCACTTGGTAATTTTTCGAATGTGAACCGATCGAGCGGGGTAGCAACAACATTTTTTTTCAGCTCGATATAACAAAAAAATCGACCAAAATGAAAAAAATTAAAACATCCAATCGTTTTATTTTTGGCTTTGTGAAGTACTCAATTTTAATGCTTGATATTTTTATCGAAAGTTGTGAAGCATAAAGCGGACCACAGAGAAAGAAAGAAAAAACAAACAACATGAAGAAGAAGAAGAAGTTGGAAGAAATTGGAATCGCGCGAAACAACGAATATATTATAGGATGAAAATGTGTAGTAAATTTGGAGCGCGATCGAATTAAATAGTAAAATGCTATCAAGCATTTCAAGTGATTCGTGTTTATATCAATTAGGGCTCTTGTTATATTCAAATATACATATAAATTGATGGTATAAAACTGAAAATGAAAAAAAAAAACAACTACACGCGATGAATTGTGTCTTTTTTGCTGCTCATAGGTCTGGCCAATGAGTTTCATAGACTTTTATTATGAATGGCATATCATTTTCGGCCTATTCTTTCGATTCATGAAAACATCTTTGGCACTTGCCAGAGAATTTGACTGCCAAAAATCGACGAGAAAAAAAAACACTACGTATCGAATTGAATATTCCAGATGTAATTAAAATTAATTGAAGAGTTGAAAGTGTTTCACGACCAAAATAAATAAATGAATATATCGTTTTTCGACCGGACTGAAAGCGATCCGATCACAAAAAATGTATGTTTATGTTATGTTTCTCTTTTACTCTATGTGTTGTATAACTTGCGTTTGCCATTTGAGTTCAATGACTTACTCAAAGCTTTCCTTGATCGAATCGAGTTTCTTATCAGAATATTTTTGTTGTTGTTGTTGTTGTCCGATTATATTTCGCGGTTTTTATTACTGTTTGAGATCATTCGGAAGCATTCTTCTTCATTCTAATTTCTTTTCCTTCACAAATACGATATTTTTTTTCTATGTATGTTGAATGGCATGTTGCCTGAATGGCACCAAGCGTTTCTGATGTGATTTATGGAGAAATTTGTGAGCTGAAATAGAAAATGGCATTCTTTTTGGCTGAACAATGTTTTCGAAATTAAATATAAAGGTGATTATGAGACGTTTGTAGCGCGCGTGTGGAGGCGAGATAACGACGTGTCTTAGCAGACACTTTCGAAATACATCACGATGAATTCACACAGTTTATATGAGATACTTTATTTATAGATTTGACTCGAATTTGACTTTTTGTTTCCTTCTTGACGAAAGCGATGATTCTATTTAACCGGGTTCTTCTTTTCTTTTTTTTTCCCCCGTTATGTTTGTCTTTTGAATTAATACATTTGATGAGGTTACTTTATTTCCGAATCAAATGAAAGAAAATGATCCTGAGCGTGTGACGGCATCTATTTTAAAACCTATAACCATAACAATAACGTAAAATGAATGTAAAGACGCGTCCGGTACGTTTTTCGTACGTGGTTTATGTATTTCAAACGTGACATTCGCGGAGACAGTGATCGCTGTCGGAGACAGTGTCCAAATTGCCTTGCACCACACATACAAACACTCCAAATTGTCTTCCCCTTACTTTGAAGTTCAACGCACATTAGCGACTGACAGTGTTTTTTTTTCTCTTTCGCTGAGATCAGTCACAGTGATTTGTGACTACTTTTCACACTCTGCGAGCTCATTTTGTGTTTTCGGCTCAGCAGAATCATTTGATTTTATTTATTATGATGATATTTTTGTGTTTAATTTTGTTCTGCTTTCTCTGAGTCCATCTCTTTCTGCTGGTGAAAATGAAAACGATGAGGAACAAAAATATATAAACATTTGAAGTGTTTTAAATACAAGCAATATAGAACTGATAAAATGTGGTTGTGAAAGAATGTTTTCAATACATATTCTGTAGATATATACAGATCGTGTGCTCATTTACCAACCGAAATTTTGCTTCAACTCCATTCGACGTAATTCATTCGCAAGTATTAACATTTCGTTCGTTTCGATCGTTTTGTTATTGAATAGGTGTGCATGTATAAAAAAAAGAATTGCGTCAAATCAGCATATATTTTGTTTTGAATGTTTAATTTGGAAACTGAAATTATAGCCATTGGTTGCGCCAAAACAAAACTGTCGATTTATTTGCTGAGTGGGGTCTCAATAAATATAAAGTTCAAAAACACATTTTCGGGGAAATATCATTTTCGATATGGCGATAATCATAACTGTTGTGTGAATTCTCTCGATTACCTCAGAATTCTCCAAAAAGGACTTGATTTGAAATCGCTTGGTAACAATCCGAGAAAAAAGACCAAACAGAAAAAAAAAAACAAAGATCATAAATAAAAAAAACGCGATATGTGTCTCGACACAGCAAGAACCAACCAAATTTGCTATTTAAAAAAAACCAACAAAAAAAATACCAACACAGAGCTATTAAAATTTCATCATTGGCTTATATTTGTATGGTGACCATGCACAACCGAAAAAAGAAGAAGAGCACCAACAACAACCAACCCAAAATAAACATTCAAAGAGACGATAGCATTTTGCTGTCAAACACAACCAAAAAGTGTATATTGATGCAGTGCTGAGTGTGTGACTCGCGCACACGAATCAAAATTTAAAATACTGATCCTCGAATGTGTTCAAGTGTTGACGCTCAGAGAGACCGTTTCGCAAAAAGACCGATTGGTATGCACAAAATTGCAATGTACAGTTCTCGTTCTCTTTCATACACAGACACATTCACACTCGCATACATCCCAATGCAGTTCGCTCACTTTAGCTTGAAACAGACCATTTTCTGTTTCCGCTATGCTGCACAATGTTGTGCACGCTTTTGTTTATTTTTCCTCGTTTTCTTTTTTTGCTCTTTCTCGACTTGATGGTGCTTACTTGAGGCGCGCAGAATTATTTTCATCGTTTTTCTTCTTTATTTTTTCTTTCATTTTGGCCCAAGCGAATGCAGCGAGAACGAGAAGGGGCGACACATTTTTTTGCACGTTTGAATCTCCCAAGTGTATTTGTGTAATAAATTTTTCTGAGAATTGACCATTTGCACCCGTCTCATCCATCCTCATTCGTTTCGGCTGCCAAATACATATTGTGTATGTTAAAAATGTGGCACCAAGTATTGACTGCCTAGCAAAGAACTGCACTTGATTCAGTCGATTCGGAAAGAGTCGATTCAAGTCAAATCAAGCGATGAAAATGAGCAACGATGAGTACATGCAAGTATAATACAACGTAAAAAAGCGAAGAAAAAGGCAAAAATGGGCCCGAGTCTTTTAAAAATAAAACGTTGTACATTGAGGTGGTGTCTGCCTATGCATTGTTGTTTTTTTCAATGCATTTGTCGCCACAAAGGGTCAAATCGATGATCGATTGCATCATCAGTCGCATTCATTAATTTATCGTCATACGTAAGTGCACTGAAGCAACATTTGACACGAAGTACACAAAACTTGCCAATCGCTAATTTGCATGCTCATTTATATACAATAAAACAAAACGTTGTTGATAATAGACTGAATCATGGCACATTATTGTTCATTCTAATATATGATGACTCCATTGCAACAATTACTTTCATTAATGGTATGCACATACAACAGTATACGTAATGTGGCATTTGCTTGCGCCAATGCACTCATCAAAAACTCATTCCATTTTTTTATTTAATTTTCGAAATATTTAAGCTAATGGATTTTGTATGAGTGCACTTGATTCTTGATCGTGGTTACTCCAGATATATATGCATTATGCATACCTACATCATGTGCAAATCATATACAATTACATTGAATTTCTTAAAACGGTACTGCTGTTGATCGCTATTCAACGTCGACGATGATAATGTCTGCACCTGAAACTGGCTGCACCGATTGATAGAACGGATTTTAAACGAACTAATAATAATAATTAGCAATTCAATCAGCCGACTATGTTGCTGCTGCCAACGATTTTCTATTGCTTTGCTCTCCTAATTTCGTTTATTCGTAATAAATACGAAATATGCGGTGTATGCATGTCTCAATGTGTGAGTACATGTGTGCGCGATGGTTTGAAAGAGAATATGGCTTTAGAATATGCAGTTAGCCATAAATTTCAATATGATTTGCAAAGCATTAGAAAAAAGATAGAATTAGAGATATCTAAAATATGTGCCCTTTTTGCATTTGGGAACTTTTTGGGGTCCATTGAGAGGCACTAATTAGGCACTAAATTCCTGGGCAATTTTTAGATCTGGTGCTTCAACCTATAACGATTCTGAAAATTCACCCCTTACGTGGTTGGGGGGTCAAAATTTCAAAAATACCAAATCGATCCGAAATGATTGGGAAAATGATGCCAACATTTAGTGCTTAATTGGTGCATGTCATTAGTACCGTTTCATTAAGAGTTTTGATAAAGACTCGTTGACTTACACCAATTCATTTTATCATTTTAGGTCTTCGGATTTTTCGGATATTTCGGACGTTCGGTATCATGGGCGTCCGAGTTCGATTAGATGGAAATTATTTAGAAAACCTCGCGAAAAACATAGAAAATAATGTTTTTGTTTTCACTTTTTGTATCAGTTAAATCTTCTTGAAAAAATACGGGGACCTTAGACCCGAAAATTTAATAAATACCGAGTGCCCGAGTTCGGGGAATCACGGGTTTCTGTAAAAAAATTAATTTCGGGTCGGGCTTCGGTCGGACTCGGGCAACTTCACAGGAAATTCGATCGGGCCTCGGGCGAATTTTTCCATCCCGTTGCGACCTCTAGTTCACATTGTTCTATTGTAGAAATCGAATACTCGCCATGTGAGAAAAATCGATTGGTAGTTTTTCATTTTGTACTCAACAATTCTGTGATAATGTATACTCAAGCAATGGATGTTAGTATTTCACGCTTGCGTGCTTACTTCACTCTAAACCTACTTCATAGTAAAAAAAAAATGCAAAAAATTTACATTTTAGTCCAACTGGGCCCACAGTGTACGTGTGAAATTGATCGAATTCGGGCGTTTGAAATTTGAATTGGTGGAGAAATGAATTTTACTACCTTTGTTTCACATTTTGTGAACACTTTTTGACCCTACGGCAACCTATACTAAATTTTGAAATCAAATGAATTTCCAATCATCCCGTAAAGTCAGATTTTGAATCATGTTACGACGGCCTCTGTAATTTTGCTAACAAATCTTGCAGACAAGCCACATAACAGGATGTATAGTCAAATGTCCGCTCATTTTAAAATTTACTTCCCTTTTTGGCCTAAAACAATGCCATTCCACATTAGATGTGCGGAACCAATTTTACCTACCCGGATAAATCGCCCATCCAGAAGGCTCTGGAGCGTACGGTACGGTGGATATCTTGAAACTACTGAAACAAAGCACACAAAGTACAAAGTTATCTGAGGAATTCCCGTAATTAGCTGATATTATGAATGAGCAAATCTTGACACCGCATAAGCATTAAGCAAAAACAAAACCAGCACGAGAATAGAATTGCAATCATTAGTTTTGCACTCTGCGCCATGAGTTTGGTGTGTATTTTTCTTCTATCTTTTTCGTTATTGCAATTCTTGAACGCGCTCGTTCATATTAAAATTCGAAAAATTCACGCCGATCGTTTTTTTTTCGTGCCACTCAAATCATCATTGCGCCTCACATATATATCGCGTACGAATTATGGCAATTTCATCTCCTCATAAAATATGTAGAAAAGGCGTTTGTGCCAACTCAACATTCCAATAAATTCTTCGCGCTGTATTGTGCTCTGTACGCGCTTGAATTTATCTCTCTCTTTTTATTTTGTTGATGTTGGTGGTGGTGTTGTTATTCGCGACTGTTGCTGATGCCTTCACGTGTCGGTTGAGCTCTTTCATTTTTACGTCATGATTTGTGCACGGAATGCGTGATCTTAATCGCAAATTAAGTAGAAACAAACGCAAACTCCATGTTTATACACTTGATCACATTTTACGTCCATCAAACACACACTATTTATATGCGCACCAAAAGAGCTCATGAATGAATATTGCTTAAATATGAATGCAGATTTTTTTTATAAAAATTAAAATTAATTGACTCAAATCTAACCAATGATGTTAAAGAATTGTTTTTTTTTTTTATTCCGAAGGGTTTGATATTTAAAAAAAGCATTTTATTTGAAAATATGCAATCATTTTGATAGCGATCAAGTGGTTTCGTGATTTCCAGAGACGATCACCGTTTCCAGGAATTTTCGTTGAACATAACAAAAAAAGTACGTTTTTTTGTTCGATGTTTCAAGATGAATTCACCAAATCAAGTTATGCGAAATGCTCACCGGCTTTTGCTCAAGATCGTTCCAAATTCAAAAGGTAAACGATGTCTTGCGTTTGGAGCGAGTAGAAAAAAGATAAAGATATGTTCATATTTTTGGTGCAGTGTTTTTCGTATGGATTTCGTACATTTATTATCCAAACATCAAAGCGTAACGCGAACCCGAGCGCACCGCTTTCTCAGCCATACGCTCGTTCGCTCTCTTGGTTCAATCATTTGTGCCAAGTGACTCTAAAAATGTTCAATCTTTATTCGATCTCTGCACTCGTGCGTGTGTTTGCAGATATTTGTAGTACCATATGCATACAAAGATATGAATATTTTCTGTTTCACTCACTACTGTTTCATGATGATGTTATTGCTGATGCTGCTGCTGCTGCTTGTTATTTGGTGTTTTCATTTCGGCTCTTCCACATGTACATTGTACATACAAACAGCCATGGATACACACACATGCACTCACTCTACCAGAGAATTAAGTCGGTGAGTTCACATTCGTTCGAAATTCCTTTCATAAAAAAGTTCCCAGGCATTCCATTGCAATAGTCATTTTCATATTGAAAATTCTTCACCTGATTTAACATTCGAAATCGTGTGTGTATTTGTTCTCGTTCTCTTTTTTCCACCGTTTTCTTATTCGGTTTTATTTTCTTGGTTGGATCTAATTTTTTTTTCGTTCTCCGGTTGCCGGCTCCCTTCTCCTTCACGCTACCGCCCGTTCTTTACAATCTTCTGTTTGTGTATTTTATTTCAATTTTCGGTTCGTTTTCGTTGTGATATGTATGCTATTGCTGGCCCTTGTTCGTGTATTTATGCATGTGTCAGTATCAGCATTACCGATACAATTTTTTTCGTTTTTTTTGCACTAGAATTTATTTTCTCTCTGTGTGTCTCTTTCTGGTTGCTGTCTTTTATTAATTTTGCTGTATTAGTTTGAAAGAGAAAGAAATGAGCGCGCGCATGCACATTTTGCTTTGCAGCTTTCGTGCCGTTTGTATGATCCGTTGCTTTACACTGATTTGTTTTGAAGTCAAAATCAAAATCCAGTATTCTAGTTTTTTTTTGTTTTCGCACTTTTATGCTTTAATATTAATAAGATTGGTTTGCTGAGCTTGTTTCGGCATTTTATTTTGGCTTACATCGGTTCGACTTGGCTTCATTCAAGAAAAGCCGCCAAAACGACTTTTGACAGGTATTGCTGCTTACGTGTACATTTGCCATCGCATGCATGTGTACGTTTTATATCATGGTGTAGAACCAACACTGTCCAACAATTCGTGTGTGATAATGGATTTTTGAATTAAAACCTTTAATTTAAACGAGAATAAATTGCGATGCGTTCGAAAGTATTAAGCTGTTTGAATCAGAACAAAAGACATTCAAACCTAAAGCGGAATTTGATGTAATAATTTAATTGAAACATTTTGAACTTTTACTTGAAGTATTTAGCTTTGTCACCCATAGAAAATCAGAGAATATCAGATGCTTTGGGTATTGAGCACATATTTTGTAAACATTTTCGCCCCGAATTCCCGTTTTTTTTTTTTCTGTTCGGTCATTTGATTTGTTGTACTGCAACGTTTTCTTGCGATTCAACAACCTTATTTGCTTTGTTTCAATGTTAATATTCTTTACTTTATCCAAAATGCAGCAGAAAAAAAAATTAACAACAATTTCTTTTTTGCTCTTCTCTTCTTCATCTTAACCTCTCAAACATGTTCATGTTCGGTACATATATTTTTTTTCTCTTGCAGTGATTATGTATATTATGTAATAAAGATTCGATATCGATTAGCTAGCTATTGGTATTTTTCTGCATCAATAAGTGGTTTGAAATCGGCTCGAAAGAATTTCCATTATGTTAAACTGCAATTCATTCCGGTATTGTGAATATTGCATTGGCGAAAAAAGAAGAAGAAGAAGAAGAATAAACAGAATGTACGGGTAAAACAACCTGCCGCGGCCTGATCGATGATCAAGAGTCTATATTTTGCGCGAGTTTTCTTTGAATTTAACCGTGTTCGTCGTTGCTTGGCCGTGCGCGCATATTTATGCAAAAATATTTTGTGCTTTTTATTTTCATTTTTTTTCATGCGATCGAAAACTCAATCGACTACATATTAGATCTGACCGATCGTTACATCGCATCTATGATAATAGTTTACGTCTCTAATGCAATAGCAGCAATGGCCAACAAAAACAACAGCATCATCATCATCATCATAGTC
Organism: Contarinia nasturtii; assembly: GCF_009176525.2. NCBI lineage: Eukaryota > Metazoa > Arthropoda > Insecta > Diptera > Cecidomyiidae > Contarinia > Contarinia nasturtii. Next base: position 2,793,056 of record NW_022198211.1, on the reverse strand, counting down.
GTCGTCGTGGAAGATTGGTCTGAAATGTGATGATTTTGCAAGGGAACATAATGTTTGATATATTTTGCTATTCTTGTTGTCGCTGAGCAGCATTCACAATGTATACACGTTTGCCTTTTATTTATCGGATTTTATGCGCATTCCAGAGCCACCAAAACGAGTAAAACTGGCAATCGCTGTAGCAAAAACAAAAACGAAACGAAGATGCAGCATTCTTAGGCATGTTTTTGTATGATTTCGCTGTATATGGATATGGAGAAAACTTATTGCAAGCCCAAGAATCAATGTTCTATCTCCTCTTCTCTCTTAATTTCTCTCTCACACACACACACACACACACACACACACACACACACACACACACAC
>NW_022198211.1:2655257-2792680 GCF_009176525.2 Contarinia nasturtii | reverse complement strand
CACACACACACACACACACACACACACACACACACACACACACACACTCTCTATCTCCATCTTTCTCTACTGGTTGTTGGTTGGCTGGACCGAATGCACTGCGTGCGTCATCATGAGTGAACACCGCGTATATCCGAATGTAATCAAACAGCGAACACGTATTTGAAATCGCTTTGCCTGAAAATCGCCACATTGAGAACCAAAACCCGTGAACCTTTCCATCTGAAGTTTCAATGTATGCTCATACACACGCATACATTTCGAATACAATACAACAAAACATATCCCATGCATTCCGATGACGAAAATCTCTCTTTCTCTCAAATGTTTACATCGTGCGCAAGCCTGATCCCCGTTCTCTCACATTCTCCAACCTTATAATAATCATGCCAATCTCGAAACCCGATTTGTCTATTTTTTTCACTATTTACACTTCTGGTAGGTATTACAACATTTTTTTTCTTCACTCATTTACAATAATATTTGCTCCTCTCAAATATTACCTGTTTACATTTTTAGTGGCAAAAGAATGAAGGAGTGCAATAAGTAGATCTTTCTGTGTGTTTTTTTAAGTACAAACAGATATACACACACTTTGAATTCGATGGCACATCGTGTCACATTCCATTCCGAAAAAAGAGATACTGCAGGCTATTGAAACCGCATAGCATGCGAACAATGAAATAAATACACAATTAACAACAAAGAACCAAGTACTGTTACGATTGCAACATTGGCCAGTGTTATCCGTCTGCGAACTTGACTCAATCTTTCTTGTTCGCTCGCTCTCTATCTCTCTCTGTCTCTGCACCTTTTTCTCTCTCGCACATCAGCAAGACAATGGCCAAGCATGGCATAGAATGCCATAAATTATATTGGTGCTTTTGTGCTGAATGTTACTCTGCCCAAGAATTTTCGTATTTCGAAGAAAAAGCACTGTGATCGCGCACGAACCACCGTCGCGACCAACAAATGCACAGATTTCAAAATCGATTTGAGCCTCAAAGCTATACGATGTGTTCGCAAAGTGAATAGAGAACATTTTCATATGCACACAACCGCCAACTTTCGTGGCTACAAAAGAATCACACCCGATCACAAAGAGACTTTACGCAAATATTCAGCATACTCACCATTGAAACTCAAAACATACATATAACTGTCGTCATTGGCTATAATTTTTGGTGTTTTTGGCGGCATGGAAAAAATGATTTTCTGATTTGTGACTTGTGTTCTTTTCGTCTTCGTTTTTAACATCTCATAAATAATAACATTTTTGCCAATTAAAACAGCAAACAAGTTGCGAAACACAAAAATGGTACACTTTTCCAATTGGTCGTATTATTATTGACCATAAATATGCCGTAAATGTCGTCGAAAGTATTCGTGCCGTCAGTGTGCATGGGATGACCCCCCGATGAATATCAAAAGATCATTCCAGAAAAGCGCGACTCTAATTTGCATATTAAAGAACTTTTAAATGAATGGACCAAACATTATGCATATGAATTTCATAGTCAATTTCGATATATACAATACACATCTTTTTTTTTGTTCTTCTTACTCGGTGGATTATGGCTATGAGAGGCTTTTATGTTTAGTTTGTACACAGAATTTTGTGTTGAAATGACATGTCAAAAGAAAGCATTCTTTATTTATTATATTATGAGAACGACAAGATGCCGAAACCTCTGCTTGTCACTTTTGCACTTCTCTCTCTCTCTCATCATCATCTCTCGGTGTGTGTTTATGATGGGGCCAACAGTATGGCAAACTTGTCTTACACCAAAATGTTTTTTGTTTATTATTTTAAATTCATGCGATTTATTTAAAAGTGACAATTAAGTATTTCACTATTCAAGATTTCTCTCCGATTGAAACAAATCTCATAACTAATTTTACAGCTTATATATTTTCGCATTGAATTCAATTAATTAAAATAAAAAAAAATGTTTTGATTTGAGGCGATTGTGGAAAAATATCGAATTACTGGCCGATCGAAACGATAAAATGCACATATTTTTGGTGAAATAACGTGCGAATCTCACATTTCGAATCATTCTGGTCTGGTCGGGTCTGAATGAAAAAAGCGCATGAAATTAGTAAAACTGCTGGTGTATACGGTTGAAAATTCACAGACCTGTCACATTTAATTGTGTTCGAAATTATTTCTTAATGTGATCATATGGCCACACATAAGTGCACACGACACATGCTCACAAACGCACGACATACACACACACCGCTGGTCTCTCTCTCTCACACACACTCGTCCAGAATTCTTGGAATTTTCCGTGCTTATTATTTCGCTGACCATTCGTTATTATTGCCGTTATTATTCCTATAATATTTTTCACATTTGTTTGAACAAAAATAATAATAAAGTTATATAGAAATGTGAATTAATGCATTTGGCCATCGAGCAAAAAGTGTTCAGATTAATTTTCAATCCATTCGAAATTGAAATGTTGGTGTTTTCGATGGCATCGTCGTCGATGTCTTCGATAAAAGTCCATTTGGTTCTGGGCTAAGAAAAGTAAAGAAAGAAAACTGGTATTACTACATGGCCATTTATATCATTCTTATTCAAATATACCATTCTTTTTCCATCTTATCTCGCTTGCATTAAGCTGTGTGTCCGAAGCAGAAGGCAAAAAGGTGAACGAAACAAGTGTAGATATGTGGAATGCAGTCAATTGCAACATTTCAACTCTCAATCGAAACCGTTCGATAGAATCAATGGCCAAATGATTTGAGACACACAGAGACACATACACATTCCATTTGTGTCCAAAATGAAGGTGATTTTATATACACAACTCTTTTCTCTTTTTTATTTTCATTCTAAATTACTTCGACAGAGAGATTTAACTTTTTGAAGCTTGCGACTGTGTTGAAACAAGGTTTGCTCGTATTTATACACTTGTTTTTCAAATGCATGTGTCTAATTATGTGGTAATTTCTATTCAGAATCACGAGAATATTTATGGAAATGGCGGTTTAAATTCCATAAACAATGTACCATCATGCGTTCAAATCGGTTTTGAATGACAAAAACAACATGCAAATCATACGAAGAATCTCATCGTTTTGGAAGATGACTGAAACTGATTATACAATGCACGAAGATAAATAATTAATAACAACGATGGAACACACACGTAATGATAACACATGAAAATATTGTCATCATTCTAAATGTGATTTCTTCATCGTTCCCATTTAAACCAACGACGGAAAATAACAATAAACTCACCGATTCGTGGAATGTGGCCACAAGTGAATTTGAAAACGATAAACTTGAATCATTCCCAAAATCAAGTTAAACGAAACAAATACGTAAATTATGGTGAACGACTTTTCGAGTAAGTGAATGAAAAATGAACCAAACAATGTTATTTGTGAAACATGTGTATTGAATGCAATGAATTATATTCTTTATACCTATGTTTTTTTTTCTCATTCAATCGAAATGAGAGGAAAATGCTCATATCTTGCTAACAGTGCTAAGTAAACGAATTACCGCTATAAAATAGCTTATAAATTCTCATTTCAAAACCATATTTAATGTTATCGCGCACACAGTCTCTCTATCTTTCTATCGCTCTGTTCCTTTCCGCGGACGAGCAACACTCGACAATAACAATGTCATCACGCGCGCGCACGCATGCACGCATACACAATCTTATCCGGAACTATTATAATACATCATGATCAACCGGATATTACCTATTATATTTGTACCATATATCGGTACAATGCGCGCATATGAATGCAATTGTTTCGATTCTTTGTGTGTGTCATTCTAGCCGGGCCCGCCATCACTTCGCATATTCTCTCTCACTTTGATGTGCAATGTTGAGTGTGTTTCGGTTCCATTGCGGTGGAAATGGAAACATGAAAGAAAAACAACCAACTGTATAAAATATGATCCGCTACATTCCAAACCGATTGACAATAAATAACACTTGCGTTTATTTATCGACACCAAGTTAAGTTGAACGAGCGAATGAGTTCAACGAGTGTGTGACAATGAAGAAAATGCTAAATGAAAGATCTTGAGCGCATCGGCGTCGTCGTTATCTTCCACATCAAACCATTCGATACAACAGCTTCTTTCATAATCACTACACTCTTATATCGGTGGTATTAATATTTAGTATTTTGGGATTTTCAGCTACGATTAATCCAAAAGGACTAAAAAGTAATCCAATGGGATCATTTTATATTTTTTAACTTGAGTTCAATAAACACTTTTTTGTTGTTTGTAAAAAAATATCTCAAAATGAATCTTCCTTTGGAACACTGTTTCATATTGTATTGACATTTACATGAAACTTCAAATGCTTGTCATTTTCATTCGATTGCAAACATAACCTTTCACGGTCTTATGTTTATTGTGTAAATCACGTGCACCTTTGTCGAAAAAACTAAATTTTGTTTCTGTTGGAATTTCGATTAGTTTGTTTATTAGAATATAATTCTCAATAGAATCCTTTTTTCCATCGCTTCTGTGCAATTTATTAGATTTCTGATAAAATGTTTTATAGCTAGTGAAAACAAAGTAAAGAATTGATTAGCGAATGGTTTTCAATAGAATTTTGGGTCGGTTCGTATCAATATCAACATTCCATGTCAAAACCGCTTTTGTGTGCTCAGTGATTTTTTTTCAAAAGGGTAACATGGCAAACATTTTGCAAAATTTTCAAAATCCATCAGAATCTTGAACAACCGAAACACTATCGTAAAATGCGTGTTGACGAAAGATTAATTTTTGCTGACGAATGATTTTCAATAAGATTCTTTTGCATCGAATATCAACATAAATTCCGTATCACACCTTTGGGAGTGTAATTTAGCGAACATTTTGTCAGCATTTGAAATCGGACTGCAGAATTATGAAATTGTATTTATGCAAGAGTGAAATGAACGCATTGATATTTGTTTATTGTGAACCCGTTCGATCACATGAATCGGTGATTGTATATTTTGATAAATTTTTAGAGGCCTGTTTTTAAAATACCAGGAACCTATAAATTCATCAACAATAATACATTGCTAAATCAACCAATTTCTGAGTATAATTAATAAAATTATTTGATGGCATGCATAGTCTATCATAGTCATTGTAGTTTTTGATAAATATAACAGTGGCCTGAATATTTTTAAACCGGCACTTTTATATTTATCAAAATATATTTTGATTATTCATCAATATTTCGAGGTATAAATATCGGTGGAGATTCCAATACGTTAACAGTTGCTAAAAATGAGCGGTCGCAAACGGAATCACGAATCGGCGTTTAAGCCACGAAAAAAGATAAAAATTAAAGAACACCAAACAATTAAAAAAAGTGCTCGAAAAGGTTTAAAAGTGAATCTGCCCATTAACACTGGAAAATTTGCTCAGTTGATTGACGTATACGTATTAGAAATGACACGGTGCTACATATTGGGTGCACTGAATTTGCATTATTTCACCAGTGATCATTTCAAGCGCAGTACAGACGAGCAAATCGAAGCATTCTATACTTAATTCGTCGACAAAAATTTATTTCGAGATTGGTTTTACGGCGTTCAGTTCATTGAGCATGCATTTAACGACGCCAGAGAAAGCGGGTACAGGTTGTGTTACGGCATTTGGTACTATTGCCAAAAATACGGTGTTCGAGCTCCAGTAATTAAAGGATTCGGGAATGTAGTTGAATACGCAGTACAAATGTTTTATACAAATTACAAAAATAATATTTGTATGCACGCTCACTCACGCATCCGAAAGTTTTTCACACATCAAAACGCGAGCAAAGCACAAATTGATGACACCGTGGATTTCTTATTCAAGCGAAACTCCAACTCTGTGCCAGACCTGAATTTGATGTGGGAACTGGAAAATACATTAAAGCCAATCCGATTCGACGATGGGAAAGGGTACTTTTTTGCTATGGAAAGCAATTGGTTCAAATACATACCAATATTCCTGAATTTGCAACAGTGAGTTTTCGTTCATTTATTATTGTGAATCAAACGATTGTATTTTTTATGCGATTTTTTTCCATTTTGAAAATTCTACAAATATCACACGAGTAATTTTATCAATTTATTTTTTGGAAAATATACAAAAATGGGTACATTCGCAATCATGAACGTGAACGAAAAGCCGCATTGAAGCGAGGTGAACGAACCGAGCTTCGTGAATACAGAAATTTCACCGTGGTACCAACGTCATCGTTCGAAAGACATTACATTCGAATTGATCGTAGAGTGTTTTATCGCATGTTGAGACAGATAGAATGTCCACATTGATTATTTCGCAATAAAAACGGCGGCCCAAAACAGGAGCAAGACATCAAAAGTAAAGAATGGGATGTATTATGGCGTCTGTATTTCGACATCGATAGCATCGAAAGAGAACCGAGAAACAAAAATGATGGCCATGCAACAATAAAATTCGACAACTCCATTCAAACAGATGGTGTCGGTATGTCATTTTTGATGGAACGAACAAAATTCATCATTGAAAAAGACGATGAAGAGCGTATGAAAGAGACACAAGAGATGCTTCTGAAAAGCCAACAAGTGTATGGTCTCGATCCTGGACTACGTTTGGTCATTGGTGGTGTGCGCATTAACAATTTCAACGATCGAAATAATCGCACTGAAACAATCATTCGATTGACATCGGGCCAATACCAAGATATGATAAATTCATCGCGACGGAACAAATGGCGCAAAAAGTTGACAATTGAAATCGATGAAAAGATGCGTCTACATCGTGAGTCATTTGATGAGCAGCCTGGTCCACGAGCCGAAGATTGATCATATTTTGCGTCATTTTGAAGAAAAGTTCACAGCATACACACAGTATGAATACGCTTTGCAAGCATTTCTCCAGTACATTGACACGAATAGAGCACTTGATGCATATGCAACCAAGCTCATCGATGGTAAGCAAACGTTCATATTTGTCGGTGATCATTTCATTGCGGCAGATTCACCAGCCCTAGGATATATTCGATCGAAGGTGCGAGATTTGTTCGAGAAGTTGAAACGTCGCCGTAAATGTACAGTGGTCGAGGTGGACGAATTTCGGACGACCAAATTTCGGACGACATATGTTCGTTGTGCTTCCGTGAACTTGAAAAACCGACAAAAAGAGGCAAAGTAAAGGAGAAATATCGCTATCTCACATGTCATGGACAGTGTTTCATATATCGCTATCAGTATCCGTCCACGTATGGCATCAAAATTTCGTAAATATGAAGAGAAAACTCGAATTGGGCGTACTATCACCTGGAATCGTGATGCAAATGCAGGTCGTAACATTCTCTACAAAGGTTTGTGTTTGTTAAATTGATATGCTCTCAGTTTAATATGAACAAGTCAATGAACAATAGACAATGAATTCGGTTTTTTTTATTCCTTACAAACAAACCGGATGGTGTGCTGTTATGAATATAGAGCTACATCCAGCATTTCAACGGCATGTTGAAGAAGAAGAAGAAAATGCAGGAGGAAGAGATCCACCGCCAGCACCACCAGCACGAGCTCGACAATCAAGACGAGCAGCATCCAATCAAGTATGTAATCATTTCAATAATTCTGCTTTGAATTTATCTAATCAATTGAAGCTACACATACTTTTAATTTACGTTCATATTTAGAAATTGATATAATCATTTTCATTTTCAGAATCAACAAACAACACAACGAACATTGCGTTCTCATCTGGATCAAGCGCGGAGCTCTCGGCCGTAAGCCCTGGGTTTTGTGCGGGATTTCAACGTGGTCCTACAATTCGCTACAATTAGTAAGTATTTAAATTTAATCCTACAGTGCTAAAATTTAATCCTTTTGGATTATTTTGATGAAAAATCCCAAATGATTAATATTTAATCCCTTCTATTTTACAGTGTACCTATTCCATATTTCAATGAATGCATTCATACACATGTGTATTGTTTCGTTGGTTTTTTTAAATGCATTTTTAAATGTCTCAATCCAAAAAAGAAATACAAACAGTTACACGGCAATATGCAATATTTATAAATGGACATTTTGTAATGTATCGAAATACAAAAAATAAAAGAAGAAGTCACATGAGAAGTTATAATCAATTTTGTTTTCTAAAAATTACAAATGATCGCCCGACATCCATTCATTTTCAACCTGCAAAACATTATATCGCGGCAATTTTTAGTCGTGATTTGGCGATTCATTTGAATTTCGATCGGAAACCCTTTCTGAGCAGCTTTCTCCGAAAGTATTTCACTTCCCGGAACCACAAACATTCGTTTGTATGTATGTCGGTGTCTGACGCAAACCATTTCAATTCAAATTGAATATATGCTGATGAATGGACATAAACAATGGCCATAATTGGTGTTAAATGGCCGTTGGGGTTCAAATGTAATTATGTGCTATTTATTTTTCTTTTATTTTTAATTCACACATTCAAGCGATCATTGATCGTTTTTCTTTGGTCAAATACGAGAGAAAAAATCCATTGTATAACTATTCGAAAGTTCATTCAAATCGAATTTTTACCAGTGCAAACAGCTTTTCGAACTGTATTCAACTTCCACAAAGAAAAATAAATGGCATTTAGATGTTTTCTTCAACAGTCAGAAATATTTATTCGCTTCATTTTTTCCATATAAAAATAAAATATTTATGCAAACAAATGTAGGAGACATTCAATTTTTGTGGTGAAAATATTCTTCGCTCATACACATTTTCAAATGATTGAAACACACACATGAACATTCTTCAGTACAAAAAGAAGATCAAAATTCCATTCGCGGATACGACCACAATGACAACATTTAAGCTCATAAACACGCACACAAAAGAAGAGAAAAAAAGGTAAGGAAAAAGAAATATTTTCATAAGTGTGCGGCGACCACCATGAGATCAGCTGTAAGCTCTTGGGATGACTTTAAATTTGAAATGTTCTTGCGCATACACATGAAAACTCACATACACATTAACGTTCAAATTGATATCGAATAAAATATTAGAAAGAAAAAAAGCATAAGCGAAAAACGAAGAATGAAGAAAGAGAGAAAAAGAAAAAAAGCAGCAACTATGCGCAATGCGCACAATACTGAATAGTCAAAACTGTTCATCGACCATACATATGCAGTATGCATGAAATCCGAATCCAAAGATGTGAATTCGCTCGAAGCACACCGCATTACGTATATGTGTACAGATTTTGTGTATCGAAGCGATAGTTCGGTTTTCTTTTTATATAGAAATGCAAACACACACCGAACCAGCGAAACGAGGATCGACACAAATACCTTAGTCTACTAAGAAAAAGACTATGGTCTTGCTGTGCGCGAACGGAACGAAAGAGCAGAAAAGACGAAAGACTCGAAGAAGAAGAAAAAAAAAGAGTCGAAGAACGAGGAAAATTGTGAATGAGTGAGAAACTTGACTGTATTATTGTTATTACTATTAACATTCCAACGGCACGAAGCTGAAACGAACTTGAATTCGGCATGTCGACATACTCTCTATACTAACGGAGCTATTGTGCGATTTGCTATTTGCACATAGGGTTCAAGCAAACAAATTCATCATTTGGCGAAAAAAATGCCACCCGAGAAAAATGCATACCATCAAAACTTGACCAAATTCGAACAATTACATGTTATAGGCATATCAATGGTGAAGGTGGACAATGGTGTCATTGCAAAATATGTGCAAATTGGACAACCCTATACCTGCTCAATACACACAGTGTATTCAATGGCATAGTACACTTCGCATGTGTGTTCGGTGTTCGCACATACAGACATTTACAGTGTGTATGGCAAAGATGGCCTTAGGCTACAATAATATAATAATATCTGTGTGAGTGTGTGAGAAGACATACAGGCATTTTATTTCATTTCACAGTGCGCGCGGATGATGTAAAATACGAACATTTTTTTAGTAGTTACTGAACAACCTTTGGACATTTCTGAACTGCGATTGTTTTTTTCATTCTCATTTGCGACGTAGACTTCGAATTATCAGTAAGTGCACTGTTAAGTCGCCTGCGTCTTCTACCTCATCAATACACAACATTCATCAAACAAACAAGAAAGAATACATATACCACCGCTCCGGAATTTTCATTTTCAATTTGTTCAATTTTACTTTAATCAAGTAGTGCAAAAAAAATATATAAAGAATTTCTGTTTTTGGGGTTCAAATTCACATCGATCGTCAATCTGCATAATCGTGATCGCCAGGATTTTTGTTGTTATTGGAACAAATATTGTGATTCAGTTTGATGTTTGCACGTAAGAATTATTTTACTATTTTTGTTTTAATTCATATTTACAAAAAAAGAGACCAAATTCAACAAATAGAGAAGATTCTTGTGAAACTTTTTTCATCGGTAGCCATCAAAAAAACCAGCGAACGGATAAGAAAATGAAATATACACACACACATACGACAAAGAAAACTGTAAAAACTGATATGTCATAGTGCAAATAAATAGGCACGAGTTTAGTGAGTGATTTAAATTGTAATTGATTGCGCAGAAAAAAAGTCCCAAATACATAAAGCCTATGTACATACAGGAGAGTTGAATTCAAATAGATTTCTCAGGCCTAAACCGACGATAAACTCGGGTAATTCACTCTTTCGCTCTCTCTCTCTCTCACACACACACATACACTTTGTATGTCACATATGCCTACTATATTTTTGTCGCCATTCCTATTCATCAAAGATAAATTATTATTATTTAAATGGAATTTAGTGGAGACGATTTTTGCTGTTGCTAACCGAATAACCGAAATTAAAACACACAGACAAAGAGACACACAGAAATTTCAGTACAGAAAGCATTTGTTTGTGTGTGTGTGTTGAAAAAAAGAGAAGGAAATACATATAGACTAATGATGAACATTGCACAATTCACGATTGTGACGAGTTGTAGAATAAAAAAGAAACATTTTCTTCTTTTTGGCCTTTTCATGTCGAAATTGTTCGTGTTCCCCGTTTGAAGTAGAAGTAAAATTATAGCAACAACATCAACTGGCAATATATTCGCAGACGGTTAATTTTATTGCTTGTCTGCCTTGGAAACGAGCTAAGCATTTGAATGTATTTATCATTTAATTATCCACGTTTTGTTAAATGGCTAAGCAAATATTCGAAACATCATAGGCGTTAAACGGCTCTACATTTTTGCGCATCGCAACTATTTTACATTTAACATCGTCATCAAAATACAATTTTTTTCATTCATTTTTTCTCATATTTTTTTCCAACGAATTGTTCCCTCCTTTTGTTCATTTGTTGGTAATTTTCTTTCGGATGTCATTTGATCAGTTTTTTTTTATTGTGTGTACTACTGCTCAGTCCGAGCCTACGCATTTAAACCATGTCTTCATCCATAGGAACGGTTGTGTCCCTGTCACGTCTGACTGAAGTTATATCAAAGTGGCGAAGAAAAAAGTGCAAATTGTTTCGCTAGATTCACCGTTTCCTTTTGATCGTGAACGATATCATAGTTCGTTCAATGAAATGGCGTTTGCATGAATAAAGTCGTCTATTGATAAAATAAAATTGAAAGAACTTCAACTTTCAATTGTGTCGTCTATTAAAAATGTTTCACATTTCCGCGTTAGAAAACAACAAATTTCGTACAATAAACTTTTCGAAAGAAGTCTTCTTATTCATATGTTGCTTGCACAAAGACAACATGAAGTGCGTGAGACACTGAAAAGGGACAAACAATCTTATAGACAAACAAGAAAGGAGAGCAACAACCAGCATTCGATTTTGTCTGCGTCAGTACATGTGTATATGTATACATAAAATTTATGGCAAAATATATGTAAAAAAGGCGTAGAAGCAAAAAAAAAACGCGATCACTTTTACATGAAACATTTGAACTATGAAAACAAATACTGATACAGAATTTCCATTTGTTTGACTTATTTTAAGAAATTACATAAACGCGATGACCTCAAAAGACGTAAAAACGAAGGCGATCTAGCAGCAGCAGCTAAAGCGCGCAAAAAAAACCAACATAACGAAAAGTAAAGAAGATACACACATATTGTTGATTGTCGAAAATTGAGCGTTGCCGTGTGCATTCTGTCTCTCTTTCTCTCATTCGAAAAGGTTTATTTGAACGTTGTTTTCTTTCTTCTTCTTTTTTTAAATAACATCAATAAGAAATATTTTATTTTACTTTCTGGTGTTGTAGTCGTATATCGTTCGTATATATGCCCAATCAAGCCGACAAAAACCTTAGATCGAGAGAGAGAGAGAGAGAGAGAGAGAGAGAGAGAGAGAGAGAGGAACGAATGAAGAGCAATGAATAAGTCCACACATAGCACACAGAACTTCAAACAAAAATGTAGCTTATATGAAATATACGCCTTTTTCATGTAATATGTGCTGTTGCTGCCTTTGTGTACCGCGCAAAATAAATGATTTAGCACACGCGTATACGAATACCAAATTCGAGCACCATAAACTGAACTCGGTTCAACAATGTGTGTGTACGCAGTACTGCTGCTGTTGTCGTCGTCGTCGTCGTCGTCGTTGCGATACCACTTTATGTGGAATGTTCGAATATATATATATAAATATATAAATTGCTTGAAACCCGTTGATATCGAAAGATAGAGAGATTCTAATCCATTGCTAAAACTTCTATGCTACTAAAAAGTATGTAAGAATGCGATAAGTAAGAGAAGAAAACAGCCACCACGGAATAGAATTAGAAGTGATAATTTACTTATTCTTTTCTGTGCAGTTTCGTCTATGCGAACCGTTTTGTTTCTTCGTTCTTTCTTTGCCACTTCTTGTACTTCATCGTAGTAGTCGCCGTTGTCTTGATTTCAGTCGACGGAATCATTCGTTCTCTCTGTGTTGTGCAATATCTCTTGTTTTTCGACTCTTTCTTTTTTTCGAGTTCAATACGGATTGTTGCTGTACCATTGCAGACTGTATGTGTATGTGCGCCTCACTGCATCAATGCTTTTCTCTCTTTCTCTTTCTCCCTTTCTCCGCTAGTTCAACATCAAGTCATATCGTTATTATTTATTTAATTTTTATTGTGTTTCAATATTCGTTCTCATGTGAATCAAATGTACTAACTGTCTCTCATCATCAAGTAATATGTGTGCTTTTGTACTTGTTTTCTTATTATGTCGAGTGTGTGTGTATCTATGTATGTTCTTTTTTTCATTTCATTCCTTCGCTTATTCGCATAATAGCGATGGATTCTTTAAAATTAACTGTTTTGTTCGCGTTCCAGACATATATACGCAACAAAACATACCTTGTTAAGGAGTGTCCCGTAAACAGGAAAGGTCATTTAAGAATTGTAGACCAACTTATCTTATAAAATATTGAAACTCAAGTGAGAGCACATTGCATTTTTGAGAAATAAGTTCTTTTTAATAGCAAAAAGAGGGAACATTGATATTCAGCTTTTCAATGGATTCGGTCCAAATACAATAGACTAATAATTTGCCGTTCGACGCACTCAACATATCTGTATACAGTAAGAAAAAACATGATATTTTTGTTTGTTGTTCTTCCAATCATGTCTTTCATTCAACGAAAATGAATATTTGAAAAGTAGTTAACATGTGTGTGTGTGTGTGTGTGTGGCTCTTCTGCGACGCTGTAAAATTATCAAATTGCGCATAATTTAAGAACAATAACAGTTGAAACAGAGAACAAACAAAGTTTACATTGACAACAACGTATTATAAGAGAATAAATATGCTAGGGGGGAGACACCCGCAAATCCATTCACCTTTTGTGTCGGATTTGTACGATTAGTATGATTACAAAATTTTACAAAGATTCACATTCGATTCAATTTTTGATTTAAATTGCTATAATTCCAATGATTTGCACAGATTCACAGATTTGTAAAGATCCACAGATTCATTAAATATTCACATTTTTCTGTTTTTCCTTTTGACGTACAAACGCATGTTGATTTTATAGAAAATAAATATGCTAGCAAATATGAATTAAAATAAACACAACAATTACTCAACAATCAACACATTTTAAATTATTGACAAAGTGACTTTATCAAAGTCTCTATGATTCATGAGATTCTTCGGATCCTTCGGATTCTTCGGATTTGTGAGTTTTGTGTTTTTTATTATAATTCTAATGGAATCGTTGGAATCAATGAAATTATACAATTGAGTATTTTAACATAGATTTTTCATTTTGAATTGGTGTCTACCCCCTAGTAAATATGGCCATAACAAGATCTCAAGCAATGGCAGCGAAAGAACGAAGGAAACCCGTCTGCGCAGAAGCACAAAATCTCAATTTATGAAACGCACAAATCAGGTTGTAAAAGGGAACATATATACGCGTACTCACACAAAGCGAACAACAAAACAAAATGTTTAAATAAAGAACAAGACACTTCCCTATTCCGTGTATATCGTTTGAAATAATAATAAATGTGCCGAAAATATGCTCATTCCATAATTTCAATTGCGTTTCTCTGCTCTATTTTCCCATTTCGGCAAATGTCTCATTGATTCACTCGCTCGCTGTTAATGTGTTACCGCGCTCCATTATTTTTTACTTAAAAATGATTCGCCCAAGTGCCTTTTTATTTTCTCTTCGTATTTCATTTTCACACACTCTCGCATAATTTAGACAGACTTTTTCACTTACTCTCTCTCTCTTTCTCGCTCTCTCGCTCTTTCAGTCACTCTTTCTTTTCCCATTCATGGGATAAAAAAAAATATATTGATGCTTTGTGTTTCAATGCAGTTCAGTAAATGAATAGATTTATATATGTAAAGAAGAAATTTCTGTAAACGATTTTCGTTTTCGTTTGAATTTCGCATTTATATATTTTCCCACAATCGAAATGCTCATCAAACGCGAGAGAGAGAGAGAGAGAGAGAGAGAGAGAGATGAGGGTCAGACTGAAAAACCAAATAAACATTCAGCTAACTACAAGAGAAATATTTTACATTCAGGGAATTGCTTATTTTTGTGCCTGTGACAAAATAACAACAATGATGACAATTATCATGTTAGATTTCTATGTTATGCTACAGAAATTGTTATAAAAAAATAACGAGGTTAAAATTGAACAGTTTACACTGGTTCAAAACAAAATGGGGTCCAGTGTAGATTTTTTTAGCAACGGACCCGTCGCCAAGCCGAAAATCAATCGAATTTTTGTTGCTCGGTTTTCAACCGAATTCCATTGATCGTTCGATTTTATTGGATGTGTTCGTACCTTCCAAGAAAATCAACAAACACAATAACAAAGATTAGCCATAAGCCTCATCCTGTTTCTCTCTCTCTTTTCTCTCTCTCTCTCGCTCCGCATCTTCGTCTTGTGTCGGCCAGTTCTTTTCGTTGTTTCGTTGTTGCATATGCCTAAAAATCGAATGCATGTTATTTTCGTGAAAGTATCATGTTGTCGTGTTTGATTCATGTTTATGTTCAAACAAATTGTAAACTATTATGATAATAGTTAATAAATTGAACGGTCTCAAATACAGTCAAGTGGATGTGAATGCGTTTCATGTGAGCCGCTGCACTGTGTGAACTCTGTTGATAAGCTTCTTTAACCACTTTTATTGCCCGAGCAAACAAATATAAAAAAAATACAGAGAGACATAAAGAAAGAGAAAGAAAAAGTAAAAACTGAAGAAAAAAAATAAATGATTGGGTATACCACAACTACAATACCAAAATCACTGATACCATAGCGTTTTTATCATACAACACACAAGAGAAAGAGAACAACTTGCATATATATTTGGTATTTATTTCAATTCCATGGAAACGATCACGAGAGAAAAGAAGGACCAAAGAAGAGGAGTGTGAGAAAAAAATATATAAATGAAATTGTAACGCCGATTGGCATACATTCCCAAGTGCAGTGAAATTTGTATTCCGATGAACTAAGTGATGATTGACACACAGGCAAATTTAAAATCAACCATTTACTGTGCGTGTGTTTGTATTTGGTGTGTGCGTTTTGTTTCTTCTTCTTCTCTTTTTTCTTCAAAATGCACACGCATTACAGAACGCACTTACAAATACCAATATTCGGAAACGACCTCGACTAGACTCTGTCGTAGTTAGGGGCCCTACGAAGTATATATCTTGTGTGCACAACCGGAGTCGCATACCAATGCAGAATCTTATGTGAACGACAGAGATAAAAGAGTGCAGTTGGAATTTTTTTGTTGCTGCTACTACTGCTGCTGCTGCACACATACCAACACGCATACAAACACACTCCCCAGGAGAAAGAATAAAGAGGCACAAACACACACATACACACACACATATTGAAAGAATGAAAAATAGAGAACGCACGGTACAATGTGCGGTGCGCACACTCGTTTGTTGGTGAACAAGATGCGCAACAGAATGTTTTGTCAATCGTTTGCGCTCTCAGTTCATTCGGTTTGGCATCAGGAAGTAATAACACGTGGTTGATCAGGGAAAATGGCTGTATTTTTGACTAACTCTCGTGCGTGCGTCTCTTATATTTTTGTTTGTAAATTTCAAAAAAAAAAGTTTCACAAGTTTCAGTTCAAATTAGAATTTTTTTTATTAAAAAAATTTAATGTAATTTTCAATTTATTTTCTTTAATTCAAGGGACCAAATAATTGAAGCCAGAAAATGCTTGAATTTGCGCTCTCCGAGAAATGTGTACCGACCTCATGTTCAAATCTACTGTAAGTACCATTTTTTTTAAAAATTCGTTTCACTTTAGTTTTATTGGTTCATCTTTCGATTAAACTAAAAGTTAATTACACACATTACAATGATAAGGCAAAGCTATCACATTGAAAAAAATATTCAACGCGGTTCGTTTAATGTCTTCGATAGCGGTTAAAATGTTTAGAGACAGAGAAAAAATAGTTATGGAAGAAATACCCAAGCAACATTATAAAGATTATACGTCTTTCTTGATTCTAACTTATATTTATTGATTTTTCTATTCAATAGGTCGGAACATTTTTTCTTTTTCTCTCTCTGTCTCTCTTTTGTTTCGTGCCTTTTTTGACTAATAAAATATATAAAATTATCCGGAATAAAGAATAAAAGAACGAAAATTAAAACACATATCAAATTGTTCGAAGGTACCAATACGTTCGTATAACGGTATTGTAGTGATGTGCCATCTTTAAATGTGGTATTGAAAAGAATTTAAGACAAAAAAAGAACTCGAACAGCACACCACAGTGAAATGTGGCATACAGTGTGTATGGCAGAGCAGCGAACGACGTAAAGCACATTTACAATGTGCTGAAAATGCGCATTCGATTCCAACTTACTGTTATATGACGACGATTAACTGCCACGAATAAACATCAATGGCATGTGCATTAGTTGAACGAATATAATTTGTAATGAAATCGACCTTAGTGCTATTTCATGAATGAAAATAGAGAGACGGTTTTCTATGTATCGTTCTATTCGGTTGACGTCAATTTTTATTCTATCTCTCTCTCCCCCCTCGCTATCGGTGTGCCTTTTTTCCTTTTGTAGAGCGTTGCATTTACTCAAATTCATCCGATTCAATAAATTTCATCACATTGTGAATATGCATACACGTTCGAATCGAATATTAAAGCAATGTGACAACGCATTCCAAAACGAGAGAATGTTGCATTCTATTTGTATTGCGGCAACATTATTTGAGGAAAATAAAAGATACTTCCACAGAATATGAGTGTGTGTACGCACACAAATGATATTGGTTTCGGCTTTAGAAACGGCACTTCGCTGTCGGCAACAAGAGGCACACAAGACATGACAAGAACATTACAAGAAATGTGACAAACAACTAAAAAGCCTATTCAATAAACGACAAACGTCAGCATGACGATGGGATTTTGGTTCCGTTTCTATTTGTCTCTCTGTCTCTTTATTTTCACCTCGTACACCGAAAACAGCAACAAATTCTATTCTATTTTCGCTGTGCTCTTCTCTCTTTCTCGTACGTCGCCATGAAAACGAAAATAAAATCAATTCAATGTTCACTCACATCATACCAAATGATCGTGTCGGCGTGTTGAGGAGTATGAGTATCGTGGCACATATGCGTGCATGTATATGCGCCTGTGTATATGTGTGCCTGAGGAATGTATGTGATATGCATGCGTGCGAATTGGCGGCTGTGATAAAGTTCAACGAACTTTTCAGTCAGTCTCATTTCGTTCATATCTTTTAGGTTAGGTTGGCTTTTTTCTCTCACATCGTCGCCGTTATCAGAATTCTTTATTGCTTTCACTGTTGTTTGATTCATTTACATTCATTTATAAGCGCACAATTTTTGGATTAATGATCACTAATTTGACGTGAAAATTAGAAGCATTTGTGAGAAAGATAGTAATTCAAGTGACTACACACCTCGGTAGGTCGAATTTACAAAAGAATGGCATCGAAACAAAGATTAAAACGATAATAATTTCTTTGAATTAGTAATATTCAAAAATTTTTAAGCAAGAAAATGGGGAGATAAAGAAAGAGCCAGATGTATCTGGGTCTCTAGGAGACTGTCTAATACTCTTTTCTAACATTTTCATCTTCTTTCTTTTCATTTCGATGTGCTTTGTCGATTTCTCGCCAGGCGAGCGAGCTTTTCCAGTACCCACTGCTCATGTGCTATGCCCAATTAAAATTAATTCAATTAAATCATCATCTCAATTAACATATGTTTCGAGACGCAGCATGAAATCTATTCAAAACCACATTGATCAATTCATTCACAAAAGTGCACGCATCAAGTACGATACTAATCACAGACAAATTCATGTTAACGCTTAACGGTATGCAGATATTTCATATTATTGCTATACACTTTATTGTTATTTCAAAAAATTATTTTCTTTTTCGGATCACCGCCTTTATTTCAACACACAGATAGAAAGAGAAAAAAAAAGAAAGCCAAATTTGAGCGAGAAACGTTTCATGATAGAATTTTGTGCTGTCTTTATTTCTGTGTTTTCGTCGATACATTTTTTTCTCTGTTTGCGAACATTGGATTTTTTATGAAATGGAGCAAAACGATTGATACACACAGGTCCACAAAAAAAAAATGAAATAAACGATAAATAACAATATCTGGTAATAATTTATTGTGTATCGATGCCATATAACGGTATATACAAGTGAGTTCGGCAAACATGCATTGGCCATATCATTTGAGTAGATCGCGGTGTTCAATAAACTGTCTGAAAATCGATGCCACCGCACACTCGAAGGCTTTTTAATCAATTTGTATATACAATTTATATAAATATGGGCGTACTGTAATCGTCTTGTTTCGAAGCGAAAATAAAAAGAAACATATTTGAGATGAACGTTATTGTGTGGTAACAGATGAACAAATATTCGGATTAGTAAAATCGTTTGCGTACTATACATTCAATGTTCAGACAGACGTACAAATATTTCAAACGGTGAAAAACAAAGGAACGCACTTAAATGCTGAAAAATCGCTCTTTATCGGCGCGCTTTCAAAACTGACAAATAAACTCACTATTCTCTACTCCTTTCTCTCTCTTTCTCTGCCTCTTTCTCTCGATCGTTTGAGAAAAGAACCTGAAACATCATTTGGACGACCAGACACCAAACCCAATTGAAAGCTACACGCATTATTGGCCTGAAATCCATCACAAAACGAAAAATCACTTCGAAATCGTAGTTATGTATGCGCACACATTCACGAAAAATATGATCGGAATGCTGAGGCCCGTTTTGAAGATTATTTGATGTGATGGCATTTCATCATCACAATTCGGGCTCATCATTCTCCCTGTTTACAAATCAACATGAGCATTGCGTCACGAAATGTGTGTTCCGTTGGTGTGGTTTCAAGTGCCTATGCCGTTGTTTCTTCTTTTATTGCCTATTGCTCCTTTTCTGTTTACTTGACCTAAATAATTCTCCTACGACGTTAAATCACACACGAAACATTGATACCCTCAACAAAAAAAACTGTTCCCATGAGATCGAGAGACTAAACAAAATGTTTCGGTCATTGCGACGACAAATTGAATTGATGAATGTAGAGAGAGCGAAAAAAACAACAAGACAAAACGTTCAATTTGAAGTAGTCAATTTGCTTGAATTTTCAATTCAATTTTTTTTAAAAGGCGATGAAAAAAACGCGTCCGAAAAAAGTGGCTTCGCATTTTAAAAATGTTGACATCGGATATTGGCGCACGCGAAAGCAATTTACAGTTGAGACACAAATCATATGTGCTAAAAAAATTCAAATAAAAACAATAAACATTCAAACGGTGTCAAAATCAAAATCCATGGGAATGGAATGCGGTATTTAAATTGGTAAAATATTTTTTTCCCATTTCATTCCCTCTTTCTCTTCGTACGTTGGCATTCCATTTCACTGTGATGGTAATCGCAATACCAACCAGCAAACTTGCTCTGTCGCACATCGCACAAGAAGGAAAAAGAGAGATGGAAAAAAAGGCATACATATTCGTATGTAGCTTAGTTTAGATCGTTTTTTTTTTTCTTCTTTCGAATTCAAGTTTTTCGTATCCGTCCAAAACTTGAAATTCACATATTTAGTTAGCACAATATAAATATGCAATCAATCAAACGATCAATGCTTTACATGTTTGTGTTCGTACTGAGCGTTTGTATTTATTGGAGTTCATTGAATTTGCCATTGTCGTCACCGTCGTTGTCGGTTAAAATGTAAAAAGTCCCAAATATTACGAGATAAACAAACATATAAATATGATAAACATAAAATAAGCGTAACTCATCCAAACGATGAAAAAAAAAAACTGCAACATAACAAAGAACCAAAAGAAAAAACAATGAAGAATTCGACCAAATGAAAAAACCAAAACACAAGTCCGCAAAAACACAATGCGCTGTATGTATCTCGTGAAAAAGTTAACGCCACCGCCGTCATTGCTAATAAATTTGTGTGTTGGCCAATTCGAAAAACTGGCAAACGCCGCCATTGGCTTGCAAATATACTTTGGTCGAAAATAGAAAATAGGAGATTGCTATGAATTTCAATTTATTTTTGGCTTTCGAATGTATATCCGCATCTGAAAATTGGTTGGTGCCTCTCTTTTCGTTATTTATACACATTGGCCTGATATAATGTCTGCGAGACGACGTCGTCTACACAAATTAAAAAGTCCACACGTCGGACGATTCTCTGGTGTGGATGTAGCAACAAAATGGAATGTCGCACGATCATAGCCAGCTATCTCTATTTGTCGAACTATATATATTAAACAGTTTTTTTTTGGTTCGTCATTCGTCCGCTCTTTATTTCGTTTATATATATTTTAGACGCCGTGTACTCTATTTCCGTTTAAGTGGCGACAAATTTCAACGACATTTTTTTTTCATTTGCATTACACGATTCCATTTATGATCGAGTTTTTTCCCTGTCATTCAACTAGAGTAATTCTTTGATGAACATTTTTTCCTGTTGATTAAATTTTTTGTGAATAAAAAATGACCGTTTTTTCAACTTTTTTTAATCAGTTCTTTTTTTTTATTTTTACGACAAGTCAAATCGCTTTTTGTGGCTTATCAAATTCTTTTTTTGTTGGTGCTTATCACGTTTTATTTAAAAACATAAATATGCTGAAGTGCGATATGGCGACTGTAATTCACAAGACATTAACCTGACTTGCAAGAGTTTTACGACCACTAACCGAACGAAAAATAAAAAATCAACGAATCACGTTCATACTGAGCGCTCCTTATTTATCGCTTCGGAAGCATGGTGTACGAAAATACGAGCGCCCATACACTATTAAATAGAAATTATAATAAAAATCACTTGTTTTGTTTTGTGTGTGTGTGCGCCGCCGTCGTCAGAGTGTTTATGAATGAAATATGCTTTTAGCCACCGGATATGAATTGATATTAAAATGGTTCTCAATTTCAATTATATTCGCTATTTTCTCGTTACTTCTGTTTTTTGTTGTTGTTGCTCTTTTGCCTCGACATTCTTGCACTGTGTTTGTGTTGTGCCGTTTCACATTGAACATGATGAAGAAAGAAAAAAATAAGAAACTAACGCAATGTTGCTAGTCAACCGAAAGCACTATTATCACATCTTAATTGGCCTCGGTTTCTTTCTCATAATTCGCTTAGACGTGAATTCCTGTGATTTCTGCATCCGATTTCTTGTCGCACTCGGTTTCCAAGTATCAACTAGCACCGAATCGAATGGCTATAATATATAGCGACAAGTGCCTTCGTTTTTTTTTTATTTTCGTGCATACACACGCATCCGAGACAGACAATCATACAACAGCATTCGGTGCCATGGGTTTCTCGCTCTCTGGCTCTGTGCTACTTGTAGTTTATTTGTATCTCTGCAATATAAACACACAATGCGTTGTACAGACGCTTTTAGTTGCAATAGTGCTACATTCATAGCTGTACATGTTCAATTTTAAGAGAGGCCATTAAATTGCACCATGCACATGAATTCAATCGTCGGTTTGAATCACTACGTCTCACACCATTATAAAATGTGAACATTTTTTGGCATTTCAAATTCATTCATAAATACGCTCGATTCATTCATTAATATTTTTTGTTGTTGTTGCTGCCGTTGCCGTTGATGTTGTTGACTGCTATACTAACTGCTATGCACTTCGATTCGGCTCGGGGTCTGATTCGTTATGTATATGGACTGCATTTTTCTACAAAAACAATCTCCCTCTATCGATGTGTGTGCGTGTGCAATGTGCATATCTCTTGCTCTTGCTTCTATTCGATATGATACCGCATAACAAAGTCGATTAACTCAATGGATGGATGGATGAATGAATGGATATTCGTTCGACGCATGCAACACAATACAAAACACACATACACACACATACATAACATTTATCCATATTCCGCTAGCAAATTGTACGAATTTTTACATTGAGCTTGAAGCTCATTCATCGCTTTGGCATTCATGTGCTTCTTTCATTCACTCGCCCGTCTGCCCGCACCCGTTCGCTCGCTCATTTGCTCTCGCTCTCTCGTACACATGGACTCATTTACTTAGATCGGAAATTTAGATTATTACCAACAGGATATAACATATTATTGTTATGATGATGATTTTGTGAATGAATGAACGCTGTGCAGCTAGTGAAAAAGGCCAGCCACAGATTTGTGTGTGAGTACAATATATTTATTTGTTGTTTTTCAATTCTACACGAAATATAAGATGAATACAAAGAACCAAAGCAAACTGAATCTGCGCTAAACGAATTAAAAATGTAAAACAAAAAAAATTGAAGCAGTAAACGATTTATACATGTATTGAAAGAGTAAGAACGATAGAAAAATTAAATGCTACATAAAATAAGCATTAAAAATTTCACGTAATCGTAACTAGAATATTTAATTAAATTTGAATTATGCGCCTGCTTAGTTTTCATGATTGCGATGGAATTTAATTTCATAACCCATTTAAAACGGTTTTTTATTTTCAATTTGTAATTTTGATTTGTGATGACCTTTAGATTACCTGTCGTTAAATCGTGCTTATCTGTCCAGTTGCTCAAGCTTGACAGAAAAGAAAAAGAGAGAACATGATAAAAAAAAAGCATAGCCACATGGGAGAACGCTTGCGCACGCGCACAAGGCAAATCATTAAAGCAATCGTCAAATGAATATGTGCAATAACGTGACAAACACATCATAATTCATGAATGAATTGTGAAAACTTAGTCAGAAAAACGTTATTGCTATTGGAATGGGCTGATTTCGAATTCGGTGTCATTCGGTATCTCTCTCTCTCCCGCTCTCGCTCGCTTGCTCCATATAAAAGCAAACACAGAAAAACACGCCAAATAAAAACAAACGAAACAAATAAAAAAAAACTGAATGAAATGTTTCGTACACACGTTAATTTATTCTTTCAACATTTCAACACCGTGCGCGCATCCAGAGAAAGGGAGAGCGTGTGACGGGCGAAATATTTCTCATTGCTATATTTGTAGTGTGTTTTGTGTCTAACTCTATTTCTCTATTTGTCGGTGTTGCTGCTGTTGCGGCGGCCGTTGCTTTTTTTCATTTATAGAAATGTGCTTCGGCAATTGCATTTGTGTGTTTAAAATGTGTGATAATGGATATTATTATTCAACGACCGGAAGAAGCAGCGGTTAATTGTTTTTCTATGTAATTTTGACGCTTTTCGCATTAGAATCCATGTGATTTTCTCTCTTTTTCTGTTCTTTTTTTAGCTCAGTTTCTTTTTTTTCCCTCGCTCATTTGATCGTAATGTGTTTTGTTATTGTCGAAAGAGTTCTGCTTCAATTCATAATACCATTTCATGGCGTTGGCGATCGTGATTCGATTGTGTATGTAGTTGTGTGTGTGTGGTGCATGGCCAACAATGCCAATTTCACTGTGCAATCTGATAAATGTGCCGCTTGATGAATTTTGACTGCTTTATTTGAAGTTGATTTAGATTCGCTTGTCATTGCACTGAGATTGTATTGCACCGTTGCCACTTCAACAAGAGTGTATGAGAGGGAGAGAAAGACGATATCGGTGCTTTTCGAATTGTTTTTTACTCTGGCGTTTCCAACCTTTTTTTTCTCCTCCATTCAATTCAGTAAGACCGTTTTTTTGCGATATTTCTGCTTCCTGTAAAAATGGCTTCATCGGCTTCTATATAAATGAAAAGTCACGACACAGTGACAAAACGAAAAGACAATATGAAACCGACGAAAGTGCTGGGTGAACGAGTTTGAGGTTTTTGTTTGGTGAAAATGCAGAGAAAGAGAAAGAAAAGAAGGCAACCACGATTTTGAGTTTAGTCGCTTGTACGCGCACGCGTTCTCGTGCGCGTTACGCTCGAGTGCAAAGGAACAATCATTTCGTTAATAATTGGGTTAAACGGTGTTCATTACAGTCCATTTACTATAATGAATATTTTATCCACAAACCAAAGCGACCAGTGGATCACAACCGCATCATTTCGTGTCGATTTCAGTTTCTGAAACATTGAAAACAATTTATTCTTTTACCTTCTTGTGATATTTCAACTTAAAAAATTCTTAAGATACATTTTGCATCATGTGTGCACTAATCGCATTTAATCTCATGATCATTGATCAACGGCAAAGCGTACAATCACTTAATTTTTCTATTGACATGCTTTGTATTGCCGACTTTTTGGAAGACTCCATGAAAAATGCCATAATTCGTCTTTGTGCTATTTAAACAAATTCTCGATATACACGTATGTGTAAGAATTGTTG
The DNA here is from genome assembly GCF_009176525.2 of Contarinia nasturtii. Lineage (NCBI taxonomy): Eukaryota > Metazoa > Arthropoda > Insecta > Diptera > Cecidomyiidae > Contarinia > Contarinia nasturtii. The sequence continues at coordinate 2,767,417 of NW_022198211.1, read as the reverse complement.
AGAGAATGCGAAAAAAAGCTTTTAGTTGAAATGTGCTCGAACAAACAAACAAATAACACAGAAACATATTCAATGTGCACGATGAGCTAATTTGTTTTCGAAGAATTTGATGAATATCAAGGGAATTTACACTTTAAATGTAAATCGAAATCGAAAGACCAAAGAGCACATTTTGCGATATGAATCAGTGAGTGGTGTGCTGTTCTGTTCTGTTCTGTGTACTTTTTGTATGCGTCATGAACACGATTCGTCAATATATATATATATATATATATATTCGTTCACAATTTACAGCATTTTTGCTTCATCAAACAATCATGCATTCACTGGAAACCGATGAAGTAGCAATTCCGATAATATCATCAAGAAAGAGCTGAGATCCACAGAGCCCATTTTATGTGCGCACAAAATGTATGATGTATTTCAGAAATGGTAACAATTTCGTTCGTTCGAAAAATTAGATTACGACAAATTTTCCTAAGAAATATGTGTAATGTAATCTACAAATAGTGTGTGTGTTTGTGTGTTCATAAACAGAAATCGAGTTGAATGTGATGGCTTCGGAAATAAGCCGTTTTGTGTTCAGTAAACATGATTATGGTATTCACACTTTGAAATTTGCTTGTTGCCGTTGTTTCTTTTCTCCGAACAAATACTAACGGCGTCATAGTCGCCAGTCACACAGTAAATATATCTACATGGAATTTCAAGTGTTTTTTTTTGTCGGGCCGCAATGAAACTTTATAGCTTCATCAAGTCGGTCAGTTTGCTTAATCTTCAATCGCATGCCCAGTTCATACATGCCATTCGATCAATTCTAAGTGTAATGGGTTCCCGTGCGAAAAAAAGCAACACACACACATGATCAAGTCCATTGAAGTTGTTTCGCTGTAACGGAATGCGAATGGAATGTTGTTTAAGAGTTCATAAACGCATAGATTTTGAGTTTGGATTTGAAACACTGAAGAATTTGAATATCATTGCGGTAATAATGTTGATTCGATGACTGTGAGAATTTTCGCGCTCTCTCTCCCTCTCTCTGTATGTATTATTCATTTCGAATGGAATTTCTTTTCATTCATAACATTCATACAAGATGCGAATGAATAATGAAATGCTCTTTCATTTGATCATATACGTACTCAATATATATCCGTACGCTAATTTCGTTCGGATATTTTCGGTTGGCTTTTACCATCTTTTCATTTTCGTTGATGTGCGAACAAAATAAAATCATCAAATTCGAATAGATGAAGAGAGTGAATAACCACGAACAATGGCACACGGATAACAAGCAAATAACAACAGCGAACGAAGAATGTATGTTGATTTGAGCTATAAAACTGTATAAAACCAGAGCCACAATAATAAAACGTCACATTATTTTTCGTAATTTACACTCGTTCTCAATGAATTGAGCTATGCTTCGAATCGGACACTTATTTTACACAATACATTTTTCTTATTGTGTGTACAGCTTTTCACTCGCTCTCTTTCTCTCTGTGTGTTCTCATATTCATTTTTGGTTTGCTCGTATGTGCCCCCGTATTGACATACCACATTGATCATTCAGTTCATACGTGTTATTGACTTGACATAAATACCACTGGATGCATACATGCGCAACGCGATCACGCATCGATTGGGAGGCGCAAAGAAACTACTCACTTGGAATCCAATTCAAGGCACAAAAAAGCAGCAACAAGAGAACCGAGAGAAGAAACAAAAACAACGACAACAGAAAAAAAAGAAACATGGCACAAGTGATTTTATCGCGCATATATTCATAAACCACCACATCAGATCAACGTTCGGCCAGTTTCATTTTATGAATCAATTGACATGCATACTTTTCTTTTATCCCGTTTCTATTCACAATGTGCTCGCGCTCACGCACATACACGACTCAGTTTCACAAAAAAAAAAAAACAACAAAACTTTATGACTCTTTGCCGCTTCTGTTGCTTTTGTTGTTTTTATTTTTCGCATTCATACGTCCAATTTTAAACATGTAAATTAATATAAATGTAACGAACGCACAATTTCCAACAAAACCAAATCAATTTACATAAATATTCGCTATTAGTTGTATTTTTTACTGTTTCTCTTAGCGTTCACCGTTGGCTATTTATGAATTATCATAGCCAGTCGAGCAACACACAAAAAAAAAGTATGAATATTGAACGACATTCCATCGTTTTCTCAAGTTTTATTGGGGGAAATTTCTTGTCATCAAATTTTAAACACTAAGAAACATTTGATTAAAAAAAATTGAAACAAAAAAAAAACGAGAAATAAATTTTTCCATTTTTTTTTTTCATTTCAGAACTTGAGTACTTGGAATCAAACTGGAGACAGCATTGGAATCCAGCATCTCTGAGGACCATGATAAGTAGATAGAGTTTACTTAGTAATAGTTTTTTTTTTATCAAAATTATTTATTGTTTCATTTGGATTCAAATAACGAGCTCATTGTTTTTTATTTAAAAAAATATGAAAAAAGACATAAAACTCCGACCTAATTCTGACGAGTATTTGCATTTTTCATTATGACGATTTAAGTAAACAAAATAACACAATATTCTTGAAATTATGAATGAATTGTAATAATAAGAAGTGTTCTTGTTTTCCTTTTCTACTTGTTTCATTGTGGTACGGCAATCGGGTATGTGTTCTTTTTTTTTGTTTATTTCGTTCACGACTGTCGCCGCCGTTACTTCAGCACTTTTCTTATCAATGAATTCCGTCAACACTTCAAGAGAGTGAGATGATGTAAAAAAAACTCTGGCAACAGAGTAATCGCGTGTACAATGTACACAACACCGAGTTAGATCTAGACAAGTAGAAAAGGAAGAGAAAAGAAAATCACAAAATTAATAGTCACACGAAAATATTTGAGAAGAGAGAAGCAAATACACAAAGAACTAAACGAATGTGCACGAAGCAAGAAAGAAGAGGAAAACATGAAGAACCAGACCGTCAAAGTGATTACAAACAGTGGAACAACTGAAGCGTACAGAACATTGAATGAGATTCGTCTCTCGTTCTCTGCTGAGCTCTCAGCCAAGCTCATCATGTTGCATGCAATCAAAGCGCAAAAAATATTTATTATAAAAATATGAATAACATTAAGTGTAAGCCAAATGTGCTGCACACGCACATAAATGCGTATTTAATGAGATTAACATAATTAAAACGGTAGGATTTTTTTAAAATACAAATTGAGATTTGCGCACACACCAATATCCCAATTCCGGTCTATCTACATGAACAACTCTTTTCATTCACTCATTCATAATGTTTTTTTTTCTGTCTTGTTTTCTATTGTGTGATATTCTACGTTTTTTTTCTGCGCATCAACTGTATAAAAACATTTGTCTGTCTAATTTTCACAACGTAATCTATCTAATTCGATGCAAAAAAATCGTTTGATACTTGGTCGTTGTGAAGGGAATAGGCTTAAAATTAAGATTTTTTTCTGATTTTGTTTCATAATTACTATGTCTTGTTATCAATCATTTGTGGTAGGAACAAAACAGAAAACAAACAAAGTTATTAACACACAACTAAATGTTAAACGACCATAACTAACAAGCGCATATCGCACAATTTTACACAAAAAAACGACCCAAAAATCACCATAGTTTTTTTTTATTAATTTTGCTACATATAAAGCAAATTTTCATTCATTCAATGAACATCAACGGTGCTCTTCTATATTTTTTTCCGCCCGGCTTCAAAGTGCGATGAAAGGTCAAAGCAAGTAAGCAAAAAAAACCTTTTTTTTTGTCTATCCCTTGTTATTCTTTGTGCTTTCGCTTAACAAACACCACACATGAAATCCAACGAAAAGAGAACAGAATCAGAATCAGTCGAAGTAATTCATATTTTTGGAGTCACGATTATCATTGAATGGAACGCAATGCAAACGGAATGCTCTGATGCCTTTTTTGAACTCGAAACGCCGGATGTTGATAAGAAATATATTTCGAAACTGAAATGACACGAAATCAAAGCGAAAACAGGCGCACTGGCAATGAACACACTACTGATTTCAGAGCATAGTTTCATTTCAATGAACTAAGATTACATTGTACAAATGAAAAGCGCACGATCGATTTCAGAGTTAATGCTCACTGTATGCGGCGGTTATTAATTAAATTTTCGGTTAAATTGTTTAATTTTTCAATTTATTCGATCGGCCGCCCCGATTATGTTCCACTGTCTGACAAAGCGCGTGTGTTAAATTCCAAATCAATTTGAATCACGTTTACCTTCATCATCCAGTACAGAGGGGAAAAACCAGGAAGAGAGAGAAAAAAGAGAGTAATTATCTCATTTTGCCTTCGCTGGTCTTGTAATTCGGCGTTCTCTTCGTCGGTGATCTTTTGCGCGGCCAGCTAGAATTCGTTACAGCTATCCATTACGCTATAATATTCATTTTCAATTTAACCAATCAACGAGCAATTATCTGTACGAAGTTTTACCAGGCCCATTGGCAATGATGATAAAAACACAAGCCAACATTCCGTTTTACGTTACTGTTGCTGTTACGATTCCTCTTCGGTTGCCATTTGCTGTAAAATGCATCAAACAACAATCTTTTCTTTTCAGTTTGCTATTTTCAACAACTTGAAGAGCGAACAGAACATGATTCGGTCTATAAGTTTCAGGGCTGATATGTTTCTCTCTATATTTTTCGTTCGTTTTGGTCGTGCTATTGGTTCCGAAATACCGTTCAAAAACATTCTCCAATTGAACGAACAAACAATTTTTACCTGTAGCTCAACAATTATGCATCGTTCCATACGGAAAAGCACACGAATCTATTCAATGTGCCGCGATATACATGACCGTTTATCGTGACCAAATAGACCACATCTTCTGTTCGTCGACTCCGAGCCAAACAATGAGAGACAGCTAATCAGAAAATATGTTCAATATAGAAAATTATAATAATAATAAATTTTAATTACTGCATTTATTGAAATATAAGCCCATGATAAGCGATCGAATTCCATATGACTTCTTCGATTCGTTTGATTGTGAAACCCTTTTGCCATACCTACTTCGCCATGACATGCTACATGATCGCTTGAGAATTGCTTCGCTTCCTATTTTCTCTTGCTATACTCGATCAACTTTTATTCGTTGTGGTTTTTTTTTTTATTCTTCAACGAAAAACTAAAAGCTTGACAAGAAAATCTCTGTTCGCTTGCATGTGAATTCATTTGAAATACTTAATTTGGTAATTTAAATGAAAGTTTAAAAAAAAATCTTAAAAATATGTTCTTTTCTGTGTTTCGTCATCGTTATTTTTAAGCCATACATTTCGTTTTCTATCCCTCTCTCTGTGTGTTTTTATTTAATAAATCGCTTTGTACTACGTTTGCGACTCTTTGTCGCGATTTGTTGCGTACATGCAGTGCGCTTGAACATCAGTAACAAAATGATTTCCGAGCAACAAGATACACTCAACCATCATGGTTTGATTCGCTTTCATAACGGTAAATCTACATGTCTTTTGATGTAGAAAATATGTATAGAATACGACGATATGGAAATGATATGCGTTGTTCGATGTGCCGCGCACACACACATATGTACAGTACAAGATGGTCTCGGGTTGCACATAAAAATACCGAAGAGAACAGAGAATGAAAAAAATAACAAGGCCCGGAGAGATGCCGATTCGTGTGAACATTGCCATAATGAAATTCTCTATAATCAAGCTACAACTTAAATAACCGTCATAAATGAATTTGACACATTTTTTTTATTAATTTTCCTACTCATTCATTGTACTTCAACCGACATCGGTCTTGCAATCTCATAGAAGAATGTGCTCAGCACAGCAGACAGTGAAGCAACGTCATATAAAAGAACGAATCTAATTTAATCATACTTTGTTCCAATTCGTAGTGAATTTTCTCAAAACAAAGAGCACAGTTTATATTGTCAAGAATGTATATGCATTGAATCCGAACTCATAGTATTGTTTCATCGAAATTATATCCTTTGAAGAATGCATTCGGCGGCTTGATTTGAAAATTCATGTTTGACCACAACGATTTATTTAGATTTAAAAATCGTTCAATGAATTTTCTATTTTTTTTCTGGTTCCACATCCACACATCCGTACCAATTTTGCGAAGCATGAGTGAACGAACACACAGAGCACACAACATGGAATCGAAATCAGTTTATAATAATGAAATAATAATTATTTGGATTTTACACGGGTCTGATCAGTCAATCATTTAAATGCCGCACGCAATGTAATTTCCCATTTGGTGGACCATACGATAGATTTAGGATAGAAAACAAACCATACTAATATGTAAATATCGGTTCAGCTGTATTGCTCAAAGCAAATACTTGAGCATTGTTTCATTTCAAACAGATACCAAATCGAGAGAGAAAGAAAGAGATACACCTAACCCATATATTCAGTTGAATATCGTTTTTATTTTATTGTTGTTGTTGTTGTTCGTGCATTCACTACGCAGACACATTCATAAAACATAATATTATCTCTTGAAAATATGAAAATAAATTAAACAATTTACAGTTGTGTTTTTAATTGACAATATGTTTAGTGTATAGTTAAAATGTGTTCTCGTTTTCTTTTCTCATTTTGTTTTCGTGTGTGGCTCTATTCGTTTCAAGCAGATAACAAAAATTCAATTGGAAAAATTATGTGAAGAGAACACAAAACAAAGGGTTATATGTGTCGTTATTGTCGTCGACGACGACAACTTGTCGTTGACTGTCATAAAAAAACCAACGCGCTTTGTGCGTAACGATGTAGGTACATATTAAAATGGAATACGATTTTGTGTTTCTGTAACTTTTTTTTTTCGGTTGATTTCGAAATGAGTATAGTTTGCTTCTTTTTATTGTAATATATTTAAGTTGTGAGTGTGTGTGTTGTGTAAGTTTCTAAATCATTCATTAAATAGTTTAAATATGGTTGAAGGCAAAAATCTTGAAACCGAATTGAATTGAAATCAAGTGTCTTCAAATCGTTCGGTACACATTGTGGATCAATTTGATTCACATTTTGTTGTCAACTTATTTCGGTTTATCTCAATCAATTACACTTGATTACACATTGATTTAGTTTGTCTTTAGAAATAAAAAAAATTTCGAAGCAACAATGCCGCAAGTTTAATCAGTAACGTAGTAACAGGAATACATACAATTGTAATATTTTTATGTTCTCTGCTTTTATAATCGCATCCATATAATTCCGGTGCCAACGGAATCACTCAAGAGCGATAGATGCCATCAAAAATAAACTGATACACTTTTATAATGCCAACGATTTATAGTTCGTTTAATTAAGCGCCAGCTCGAATAGGTGGTAATAATTCCACAAAAACGATTCAACAACGGTCTCTGTACAAATATTTGTAGACGTCATAAACGTACATAATGAAAATTGAAAAGTCGAGCGAGAGTGAACCATAATAGATAACGCATATGTATATATTATATTACGCATTCCTATTTCGAGCATGAATCTCTTCACAATTTCGGCCATGTAATAAAAATCGTGTTATCTCGGCTCCTTTGTTTTAAGAGCTTCAAACAAATGGAATTTTTGATTCAAACACTTGAATTGTAGACAATATAATTTTATGGAACCTGTGTTGTTGTTTTTCTTTATTCGATCTGTCTATCTAGCCATTCGTAATGCGTGAAAATCATACATTTATGACATTAAGAAATCGGAATGAACAAATTGTTTTTTTTTTGAGACGGAAAATATGTGAAATCGAAATGACGAATGTGTACATATGATATAACGCCATCGACGCCATTAATTTCCAGTCCGAGAGATTGTATTTCCCAGAATTATAAAATGTGTCAAACCATCAATTGTGATTGACAGCCAATTGATTTAAACGGATCGTTAATTAAATATATGACAATGTTTTTTTTGTACATCCATGCAGTCAAATCGACAAGCCCGCATGATCATTAGCCCTTTTTTAATGTGGGTCATAATGATGGCAAATTGATGACAAAAACAATTAAAAGTCTTATCGAAATTTTGCAGAGTACCACGGAAACGGGAATGGAAATGCACCGTCAAAAGCAAACTAACACATATTGAATTGCAGAAGAATGGTTCGTTTGACTGGTAATAGAATGCGATGTGAAAAGATGTCAATGGAAAATTAAGAATGAAATAAAACAAAAGAATAACAAATGGCGCTCTCAATTAGACTGAGTGTATTTATCAACCATTACACACCGATTTTATGCCGACGATAAAAATTTGGATTAACAAACCAGAAAAAATTGCTCTTTTCCCGTCTCTCAATTCTAAATTTCCCTCTCGCGTATGTCTTTCGAATGCATGAGCGCCTGTCCGCTTGATGTATTTCAATTTTTACGGTATTCGTTAGCATGAATTTAAGTATGCTTGACGTATTTCATTCGGAATCTGTATGAGAAGCGATAATTTGGAAAGTATATGTTTTTTTGGGTTCTTCCCTCAGTCTTGCCGATCTAATTACGGCACAGCGCCAGAGACACCAGAGTTAATGATCACTGTCGACTATGAGCTAAGCGACTCAAAATTTGATGACGGTGATTTACATCATTAAAAAGAAGCTATAGATCAGCACAAAAAAAAACGATCTTCCGAAAAAATTAGTCGCATTTAACCAATTTGTTGGGATTAATAACTCGGCATTTTTGTCTTTCTTTCTTAAAATTCCTCGGATCTTTTAGTCGCGGTGACCCCAAAAAGAGAGATTCATCAAAACAAAGAGACAACACACCAGAAAATATAAAGCGTTTGTCGCACGCGCTCCTCGTGCTATTTTGTACATTGACCACACATCATTTGAATTTTCACCATAGATATTCATATGGTTATCGTGTCTCTTTTTCGTTGGAATGTAATTACCTTTTGCTCTATCTCTCATTTGCTAGATAGTTTTTGGTGTTCTCTTTCATTCGCATCAGTATTAATATGAATAATTCTTGTGTCACCTCAACAAAACACTTACGGCGCATAATAAACAAAACCATTCTGTCCCTGTTTCTATATCAAAATGATGACAAATGTCATTAAACGAAGAAATGACGAGAGTGTAGCCATATTAGCGAAGCGATTTACACATTTTACAATTTTTTTCTTCTTTTCTTTATTGAATTCTCACGAAAAATAACTTTCAGTGGCCCGACATGGTGATGGTGGGTAAATACAGCACGTGTATGTGTGCGTGATGTGCAATGCCATGAGCAATCAAGTATTTTAAAATGGAATGCCAAAGTATGAACGCGCACACATTGAATAACTATAACGGTTTCAAGTGATAAATTTCCATTGACGGCAAATGAGCAAATCACACTCACATATCACAATTATGGATAGTCTGTGAGTCCGTTCTTCGTCTACTCGGTGATTTTCACATCAAAAGTTAATTTCTTTGAAAAGAAAGCAAAAAAAGCACACATCCAAAGCGGATAACGATGATGACGACGACAAACCGTGAGAGAAAGAGAGACAGGTGAATAATCTTTATTTCGCACAAATCCGGATCCGTCCGGATCAAATGTTTTCTCAACTCGCACAGCTTTTCAATTTAGGCTAAATAATATTTTTTTTCTTCTTATTCGGCTGTGTTCAAATCTATTCGAATATTCATTAATGTACACCACACAGCGCACAATAACATAGCATTTAGATTGAGCAACCATTCTCTCTGTTTATGGCATCTTGTGTGTGAGTGTTTTGTGCCCATTTAATCAATGGATCAGCCAGTTTTTCATTCAAATTTCGTAGCAATTATGAGTTGGCTTGTTGGAATTTTTTTATTATTTCGTCCGCTACCATTTGATTGTGTTATAGCGAGTTTTTTTTTCTTCTTTCATTCACCATCAATTCGCCAATTAATTATAATAAACAGATTTAGATGCATGGGCAGTGAATATCAACCTTTCTACATACATATTGGCAGTGCATAGTCTCGAGTTTCTTATCTCTCTCATTCACTCGCACTCTATCTCAATGGTTTTAGGAGTTTGGATGTGTTGGTTTGAGGCCGATTCGAGGGATTCGTTTTCTGCATACGCACGACGATCTATTATGTCATGTGCGTTTCGATGATGCGATCACTTTGCTGACTGAGCTTGATTATGTTTCTCTCTCTCTCTCTCTCTCTCTCTCTCTCTGTGTGTGTGTGTGTGTGTGTGTTGTGTATATGCGCGCGCACATCAATGATGAAGCGTGTATGTGTGCACTCGTGAGCCGCATTCGCATATCAACACACACAGGCGCACTGTGTGCCTGTGTATATATATATGTGCGTGTATGGAGCACATATTATTCATATTTCTTGGCCGCGATTAATAAGCTCCGTTTCCCCACCACCACAACTCAATTAGTCGATTTAAAGCTGTTGAGAGCGTACGAGCTGTAATGTGTTTTCTTGATTCACAACTAACTAACGCGTTTCATTTCGTTTTTTTACATCGTCGTCGACGTTTTCTTCTTCTTCAACAACATTCATTCTCAACATTTAATGAATTGAATTCCTCGAGCATGAATCACCGTGTCAACTTTTTCAAGTGGTTTTACTTGGTGCTGCTGTTGTGTGTTGTACTGCCGTTTTCTTAAGTCCCACTATATTGCAAATGCCAGAGCGCAAAATATTCAGTGTTTGCTTGATTGCCGTGTGTGGATGTGAATAACTTCTTCATTTCGCGTATTTTGTTCGAAAAAATCAGTAGAGTCGCATCACAAGACGAAAAACTACAGTGTTCAGCTGAGAAAGCAAAAAAAATCATCAAAAATTTATTATTTTTCAATATAAAAAAGCGATTTTTCTCAATTTTTTTAACCAAGTTCTCGTTTATTTTTCTCGTGAGTGGAACTGTAAATTTTTATTAATATTTTTTTTTATTAAAGAATTTCAAGGATTTTTGTGTGATATTGTGTGTTCAATTGAAACTAATATAATTTTGGTTGTGCGTTCGTTCCTTGCAGAGATAATTTAATTGTGTAGTGTTAACATTTGAAAAAAAAAAAAAAATATTATCGAACATGAAAAAAATGCCTATTGTCCTATCATTTCAATGATTATTTTGCTATAGTATGATTTTCAAACTTGTAAAAGAACAAAAATTGTATGTATGAAAAATGAGTTCTTTCGACACTTTTCGTTGAAAAAACGGTTAAATTCTTGAATGACATGAAAAAAGACAGATTCGAAGCCAAGTGTGAAAAACAGATGCGAACGCAAAGTGTAAGAGAGAGAAATGAGCTGTAAATCGAATAACTGTAAAATATCATAAAAATTCATTCACTGGGAGGAATTCTGATGGAATCGACATCACGCCGCTAATCAAAGTATTATATTTTTTTTTTTCTACATTAGAACTTACATTATCATCGAGGCCGTTTCTGCTGTTGCTGCTGCTGTTCAATTATTTATAAAAACGAAACCAGTTTTCGATTTGATTTGATTTTTTATTTAACAAAAGTGAGATCATTTTGAAAGCTGATTTTGTATAAAATCACCAAACACTTAAAAGGCTCAACACGAAGTAAACAAATCAGTCAGTGAATTCAGACAGAATGGTGTAAAAAACTACAGAAAAACCAACGAATCAAATACTCGAACAACATGTTTGAACGGAAACACGAGGTATGTTAAAAAATAGATTTTCTTTTGCAAAATTACAGCGAAGTGAGTATATTCATTTTTTTTTAGATTTGCTTTTTTAAAACAAACTTATCTTTCAATTTAATTTTAATGAACAGAAACTATGATAAGGCAAATTAATACAAAAATATGACAAAGTCATAGAGAAAAAAAAACTATTATAAGTTATAATTCATTCGTTCATTCGGCATATAACAATCGTTTATCTTGAATATCAAGTTCAGAAAATCGTTTGAATATAAATTGATATCAATGATACATCTAAGAGAAATCCGATCAAATGTATTTTTTTTAACATAACGTTTTTCTATGTCCATTTTAATGAATGAGAATGTGAAAATTGACACGATCGAAATAAAAATTCCACATGCTATCGCTTACGACAAAAAACCTGCAGAACGATAAAAAAAAGTCACACGGTTCCCATCGCGATTTATATGAATAAATTACCTATAAATTTGACAAAAACTTCTCAACACTCATATATTGACGTGTGTATATGTTCTCTCTCTCCCGCTGTCTCTCTTTATATATTCAATTCGTGATTCAATTTCAGAATTTCATCGATTAGCAACTAAATCCAATAGCAATGTCAACCACACAATTCGACACACAATATATATAAACAAATAACCCGAAAAACAGCATTGAAATTACAATATTTACGAAATTTCACAACTATTCAAAGAATTTAAATTGGTTTTCAGTGGCTGTCCGTCTCTTTCTCTCGATTCGTATACGTTGGTTCACTTTATCGTTTCCAGTGTGCTACGCATACTCACATCGCTACGCATAACGTACGGATAACATAGTGTTGATGTTTTTTTTTTTTTTTTCAATTCAAATGAATGGATATATTTTATTGATTTCGAATTGTTAAATGTGTTTCTTTTTTATCAATCGATGTTGTTGTTTGTTTTGCTAGCTCATGTTTTTTTGGTTTCTTTATTTCAATATCATGAGTTTTGTGCGTTTTATTTTCTTCTATTTTGTAATAGATAAAGACTATTAGTGACAAGGCCATCGACTCTCAAGATACAATGAATGTTTCGTCGCAAAATGTTGTTATTGAAAACATGTGCGCGCTGAGAACGGTGATGATGCAACCAAAACACTCACACACGTTCCGGGGACAGAGGAGAGAAAAAAAACAACAGCACCGTAAAAAGAGACCACCAAACAAAACACATCCGATTTCGAAAGGCTGACAAAACCTGTCATGATTGTCCGACACACACGAATTTGAGACAATTTGTCACCTACGCAATCAAATTTATTGATACATTTTTTTCGCCTAATATAAACGAGAGTTTTAAGCCGAAACCGATGCTTGTTGTTTGCGTAGAAAATTTTAAATTGTCAACATTTTTTTCATAAGACAAATACGACTCGATATTTAAATGATTATGATATAGGATTTGTTGTTTGTCGACCATGATATTTTATGAATAACGTGGGAAATGACCTACGCTCAACAATTTTAACTGTTTCTTTTTTATTTTTGCGCATGGGCTTATAAATGATTTGACGCCCAAATTGTGACAATTTAACGTTTCATAGATTGATTGGTATCATAGCGTTTGCCTACGAGTTCTTTGTAGTGCAAGAAAAGAAGGTCAATGAAAAATCTGCTTTCAATATATTCAAACATCAGATTGAGTGTTGGCTAAAAACTGGCGGAGCACGTGCGTTGAAAACTACATGAATGGAATTGAACAATAGATGGCGTGGATTAAGCTCGATACAATAGTTTTTCAATTGTAACTTTGCAAACGAAGTGGTTTTATGATTAAATTAGAGATGGCGTAACTGGTCATTCGAACTATTTGACGATCGTTTTTTTTTTCGAGTGGATAGTGGAGACTCGAATCTAATTAATTCTTTCTATAGATAGATGCTTTGAAATAGATATTTCCAACTTAAATGCACGGTTGTAATAACCGCAATTATGTGATACGTATTTTATGTTCTTACCAATGATAAAATCACGCCAGACTGCTTAACAGAAAGCGTTTCTATTCTTAAGATAATGCCTGCAATTTCAAAATTAAAGATAATAAAAACGCCAACATTTTTGTTGTTCAAACAAATTTTTTTTAGTATATTTTTTTGCATCATTTTCAGTTTTTCCTTAGTTTTAAGATACAAATTACAATACATATAATATTTAATTGGATTTGTAGGTTTTTTTTTCCATTAAAATCAGCATTGATTGAGTTTATTGTATTTATGGATTTTATTGTTACTTTTAAAAAAAATACTGCCGAAGTAGAAAATCGAATGTTGTGGAATGTATTAAAAAAAAGGTTATCAAGTCCTAAAATTAGCACCTATCATAAAATTTTATCAATCTATGGAGTTTGCAAAATATACTATTTCATAATGAATGTCGCTTGTTTGAGGTAGTTGTTTTTTTTTCGTCATGTTTCTTTTATCGGATCATTGTTTATTCAATCTGATAATATTTCCATATATAAATCTATGCGCGAGGTATTTTGATAGGATAAGTAGGATTTAAAACATTTTGAGGTAGAATCGGTTAAATAGTTGCGGTTAGTTTGCATTCATTTGACAATTTACATTACAATAATTTTAATTTTGTGGAAAATTGTACAATATCGAGACTATTTTTAATAGCTTAATCATCAACCGAAGTTCTCACTCCTTCTCTGGACAATATTTCGGAATGGATCATTACAGTAAAGTTCAACGTTTAATTGGATGACTGATTTTGGTGTAATACAAGCCCAAAAGAGGTCTTGTACATTTTAACTTGCGCGTCGTTAGAGTATCGTTGGATGGCAACGCGACAAAGCAATTAATGTGTGTTCAAAACGTATCGTGTGGACTCTGTTTTTTTTAAATATAATGATTTTTAAATGGCTCAGCGGTAACTAAAGTTTTCCCTTCTATTCAATCGAATCCCACCAATCTAATAACAACAAAAATACAATCATACAACGACGACGCATACATTGTTGTTGGCCACAATTTTATTCGTGTAAATGTTTATCGAAATGAGTAGTAGAAAGCGTGTGGTGCCATATGCGGATTTTTTTTTTGAATGCAATTACTTTCAATATACGCTCGGACGTTATGTAGATTATAAATTTTTTATAATTTGAAAGCTACGCAGGCAAGGACATATACACATGGCGTACAGCAAATAGCTGAAAGTAAATAATGACTGAAAAACGGAAGGAAAAATGTTTGTGTTACAACCCCCATGCAACAAACAAAATAAAATGCGTACCATAGGCAAGCACCGTTGGAGCTCGATGAAGCAAGCACAACTGACTGATAGCAGCGTTCACTGTCAAACAAACTATAAAAATGTATTCAATTTTGCGGGGTGAATTTAATGAGTCAACATTATACTGAATTTTTTGAAAAAAAAAATTTTATTTAATGTCGAATCAGTTTTATGGAGGATTTAACTCATTTTCCAAATAGTTTTCAAATTCATTTTTGCGCGAAGGGTGCGTGAATAAAAATGTGAAAACAGTTGATTAACATTTTCAGTAAAAAATAGAAATGTTGTGAACGCAACCGATGTTAATCACGCCATTTGCTGAAATGATCAAATTTTTTGTGATTTATAACCGGTAAAAGCTTTCTCATGAATCTCATTATCGATGTTTGTTTCAGAAATGTAGGTTGGATTGGATTTCTATATTTGTAAGATGCTGTGTAATACACGAAACTTAAAAAAAGTTCTTGTAGAAATCTTGAAGAATAAGCAAAAAAATCAGTTGAAAAAAAATAATCCAATGGATTTATTGCGTTCAGAATGACAAAATGTGTGTTTAATATCAAATTCACGCTTATACGAAAAGTATGTTGTCCTGCTTTATTATTGAATACAACTTGTAACGAGGTCCGAATGCCTCATTACAGAAAATATTATTGTGAAAAACAAAATGGAAAGATAGCGCATAGCGGATAAAAAAGCAGACTGGAAATTTTCCACATATACATGTTCTAAATACATGTGAGCGTTACGTTTCGCATCTAATACCAATTAAAAGTAGTTAAAAGAAAGAAAGAAAACGAGTGAATTTTCCATCCTTTTTTTTCTTTTGTAAACTTCGCCGTGAAAAGTAAATAAACGGGTATGAGAATCCTTATGTCCGACGAAAATGTGCTACGTTGAAGAAATTCGTTTGTCTTGGGCATCGCAAAAATATAGCTTCGTGCATAACGGACACTGTTACTTTTGGGCATCTTTATCGCATGGACCAAAATTTAATAACATACGAAATCACACATAAACGCACCAACTCACACACATATACACGCACTCTTTATTTGTGCACAAGGATAGATGATGTAAAAGTTAAAACGGACCACGCATTACATTTTACATGTGCAAAATGAAAAGAAAGTACTACTCATTTATTATCAGGAGTTTTTCTGCTGTGTTGATGATGGGAGGGGGAAGAGCCGACATTTTTTTTCTATTTCTTTTCGCTTCGCGTGAAGAGTGGCACAAGTATTTTATCAAAATAAAGTTGGATCGGTTGGACTTGGTTTGGCTTCTTGTTTCGCATATGTGTGCAAAAATTACCAAAATTTCGTTAGATAAACACACATACACACGCTGAGTTTCCATTAAAAATCGTTTGAAGCGAATAAAAACTAAAAGAATTTTCTTTTGTCGATTCGAGGGGTGCTTTTTTTTCGCCGCATTTTCACAATGCCTTTTTCTTTCTCATTTGCTTTGTTCTTCATTAAATTTGACGCGCTCATTGTGCGCACTATTCAGGGTGTATGGCAACGGAAAAATAGAGAATGGGAAAAAAGCCGAAACATTCATATAACAAACCAATAGATGGGATTTTTGGATGCGTGTGTTGTGCGGTCCGTTTATTTTTTCATCACCCACATATGTGTGTACCAGACTGGGAACAAGAGAGAAGTTTGAAGAAAAGTAGAGGCGCGCGCGTCCGCATAATATCAGCAACACATAAAAAAAATTTCGATGGTTCTTCTGTTCGGCTTTTTCTATATCGTATTGTATAATATTGATTTTCAATAGAATTTTATACAAGTCGAATGTAGAGAGAAATGAGATTTTTCTTTTTATTTTCTTCGTTCTCTCGTCGTTTCTCATCCTCGTGCATTTTCAATGGCTCGACTTTTATTTACACAGGCACTACACAGTACACACAATTACTCATGGCATGTATTGAATGTGCCTCTCATATGAGGTATTCACTTTGCAGCAACAACAACAGCAACACCATCACCACCAACACATGCTTACGTCCGCTTGCTCCTTCTTCTACACTCTGTTTTCCGTATTCAATGGAAAATGGAAACCCAATGAGAAATTCGGAAAAATAAAGTAAAAGAAAAATTGTTCACATTTATACTTTTTCTGCTTCTTTTTTTCCTTTTAGTTTTTCAAATTCCATATATTGTCGATATATAGGCGAAAGCTGGATGTTTGTACAGTTTGTTGAATTTTGGGTGTGTGCAAAAACACACTATTACACTCATATGTATATATAGAAAAGTAAAAGGCATTCACAACAAATCGGCATTAGAGTTTGTGTTGGATTTTCATTGGAATTTTTCTTTCGTTTTGTTGATTCGGTGTGTTTCTTTCTCTTTTCCACTCACGCTCTTCTTTGCTCCGCTCGTCATCTTCATTATTGCCAGTCATAAGTTGTGTAACGGCTTAAGTTTCTTAAACTTAAAGCTACATTCAACGGATGTGTGGCCGCCCAAACCGAAATTTCGATCGATCGGGTTCTAATAAGGAAATCGGTGAACAGAAAATATTGAAATATTAAACAGAGAGCAAATATGTTTGCGTGGAAAGTGTGGCAATTTGATGGAGGCTGGATCGTGTGCGAATATGGTTATTATGATTGTAAATGAATCGATACATTTCGGATGTCAATTCATGAAATGGGAAATTGGTTTAAGAATTAAAGAACTTTTCATACTAATGACATGATATTAAAAGAAGATGATGTTCTACCAGAGGAAAGTTTTCAACATCAGTTTTGATTGCACGATGATGTCATACTCTCTCTGAACGCACAAAATTGGCTCAATTCTACTTTCAAATATTTTGTTTTGTTTTCCCTTAAAAATTGCTGACGAGCCGCCGGCCAAGATTTGCATTGGTCTATTTTTAATTACATGGCATTGCTTGCGTAATGTTTTTCTCTCTCTTTCATTTCGCATATAATTCTTCATTACAACGCGTCGACATGCATGGCCTGCATGTGTGGAATGAGTGTGTTTGTGCTTAGTGGAAAAAAGATATTTCGCGCAATCATCATTCGTCTTTATAACTTCTTTTTGCCATCCATCGGTTGAATTCGTCGGATACTTAATTCCACACGCATTTTTGCCGGTCAGCCCGAATGTTGTTCAATTCACCACGTTAAAATAAGTGTGCCAGTGTGAGTAATAAAATATTATAATAATAATTTTCGTCTTTTTCGTTATATGAGCATCTCTCTCGTCTTCTGCTGCTTCTTCTTCATTCGTTCCTGCTTGGTTGGTTGCTTTTTAGTATTATTATTATACGTAATTGTAGCAATGGTCAACAGGACCGTCGAGGCTTTTGGTTGCCAACACAACGCACTCAGTGCATGAGTGAATGTGTTTTGATAAAAACAGCAACACACAAAAATAAAATTAATGAAAAGAGAGAAATTTTTCTTGTTACTCATCTCTTCAACCGTCGCCCACCCCGTCACATTTTCGACGGCATTGCTCAGCGTTTGCCATTGTTCAGCTTGACATACAGAAAGAGATACGAAATTTTTTTTCTTGAAAACATAATGAAATAAGCCTGTCTTTTGCAATTTCATTCGAATTTCACATTTGGTCGAAAATTGTGAGTCGTATGTGTGTTGCGTTGCGTTAAACGACCAATGGAGATAGAAGTTACGAGAACGATGGATGTGTTTTTATGTATGTATGTGAATAGTATAGATTTGGTGCTGTTGCCATTACTGTTGCAAACAATCTCAAGCTCATTTTGGAATGGATCATATTAGAACGATAGAACAACAAACCACATACATTTTACGTCGTGAATGTATGCGTTTGAATGATTTTAGGTTAAATTGTATTTAAGCGTTCCGTCTTTCCCTTCTTCGCTCACACTCTTCGCCCGACTCGTGTGTTTTTTTTTTTCATTTTATTTTCCATTTGACCACAAGACGAAAAGACGGCTGGTGGTAAATACCATGTATGGTGTACACTGTACTATCTATATAGATGTGTGCTTGGTGTGAAATACTGCTGGGTTTGCTATTCATTAAACATCAAGCTTATCGTTATCAGTCAATGCTGGTGAGCAACTACCATATCACCACAACCACCACTTCCACTACCGCTGCCGCTTACATTTTCACAACACAATGAAGCGTTATTGTAATGAAAATCGAAACTGTTCGACACTAAATTTGAGAAAATTGCAAAGTGTCTTTTGAGCATCGGTCGGGGTAATTCAGCGAAACGGGAACCAAAACGAGCCAAGAAAATTACTTCTCTACTCTTTATATACTGTATAAGTGGCTTGACGTCAACGCTCTGCTGGCACCAAACTGATACTTGGAACGGAAAGTAGAAAAGAAGCATCCAGTGATGTTTCTCATTAATTCTTTTAATTTGCTTTCCGTTTCTTCTTTTTTTTTCTCGATGCAGCGAATGAAATTCTTGGCAACAATTTTTCAGCATCTTTTTTCTTTATTCCGTTTCAATTTTATTTTTGGCAACACAACAGAAAAAACCCCGAAAAGTCAATCACTCATTCCAATCAGTCGATTCAAACAATAGAAATGTCATAAACCGAGCAAATAAGAATGATTTCCAGCTCAAGCGTATTGTACACACACATAATCCCGTTCAGTTGCATAATTTTGTTCGTTTCCGTGCTGTCCATGTTGTCGGACCGAATTTCTTATATGTTTTGATTGCGCAAACGAATAAATCTCATGCACACTTTGCGATCGTTGACGCACAATTTGTTTTTGACTTTGTTCTCATCCATTCATGATGAATGAAACTTTATGACATTTCCGGTTATGCCCATAGACATTGTCGGTTATGTTTTGATTTCTTTACCACGGCGGATATGACGTACTTTTCCACATACAAATAACTCAAAATGCGTATTGTTTGCGAACACAATCAATTTGCTATGACGTCTTACTCTTTAAGAACATATTCGCACTACAAGTGACAAAAAAACACCGAACTGAATAAATTGTATATGTATTCTTGCATGATTGTGTAGCATTTGGGATGACAAATATACATTCTTGAGTGGGTTTCATCTTATACAAAATTCACGAGGTATTTATACTCAAAGCCATGCGTTTTGAAACAATTGCTTTGTTGGGGTTGCCGATTCCATTCATGCGTGAACGATGTTATTTGATGCACTTATCTGCAATGACCATTCCTGAATGAACACCAAACCGATGAATAAGCAGAAAATAATTTCGATAAAATGACACTGTTTCCTTTGGATGCAAACATGTTAAATTCAACAAAAAAAAATCAAATGAAAATAAACTATTTTATTGTCTGATGTAAACGAAATGCGTGTTTCATGCAATTATTTTTTATCTTCTTTTTCTCTTCAGCAGATTTGGAAATTGGGATTTTTTTTTTGTTCATTTTTAGTTCGCTGTATCTTTTTTTCTCTATTTTGATGTAAACATTTATAAATATGTATATTTTTATATAGCGAATTTTCACTTTCACTTCATTTAAACAATACATCTAGTTTTTTTCATTTGCCTTACAAACTAATTTTGATTTTGTGCTTCCGATACATTTAAAAAAAAATTTCGTAAATTTCTTGTTTGTTGTTATTGTTTTGATAAACATGATCTAGTCCACTTTATGTTGGTGCTTTTTAGCTGGAAAAAATACGCAATGCTGACTTATTGGTATAATCGATGTTTGTGTTTTTTTTTCATTAAATTCGATCAATTATTTGCTCATTCAAAATCTACATAAATCAGCAATGCATACTTTATAAATGATTTTGCACTATGCGCTTCAATCCGTCAGTGAAATTTAAAACACTTCCTTCGAAAATGGTTGTCAATCTAATAACAGTTTCATGTTCCGCTTGAATCGATCAGCTTGTATAAGTGTGATCAGCAGCTTAGAATAATCTCTTTTTGTATATACTTTTTTTTGAATATAAATAGTTTGCATTTTTTCATTTTTTTGTTGTTTGACTTTTGTTGTAGCCGTTTTTTATGCTCGGATTTGGTATTAAAATTATCTTAAATTGTAAATAAGGTTAATAATTAAATTTTGTAATTTTCAACAATTTGATTTTTTGCTCGTCTAATACTAAAGAATTCTATTTACTAGGAAAAGTTTACTTGTTTCTTTTTTGTTGTGTCGTGAAAATGCTAAAAAATACCCAAAGAAAACACATCAGAATGGGGAAAATGAAGAAAACTGCACTGGCCGAACATAATACAATAGTTTGGCCATCGAAATAATATAAAACAAAATATGAATTTGAATAGCATGAGAAAGGCGTCTATTAACCAAAAATCCGAAACGAAATGAAATAAATTGAGAATGTCCATTTTGATTTGAATGATATTGTAATCCAATGCAATTAATTTTCGTTTTGTTCCATATCGTGTTTTCAGTTTCAGGAGGTCTTTCTTCCAGAACGAATTCAACTCTTGAACAATTGGAACACCTTCAAATCAACCCCCCATTCATTTATTTCAGTGACAATGTATTCTTCGCTTTCAAAACGAAATTGAGTTTGTAATTTTATTGGATTGGCTATTACTACGCAAGGAGGGCCGTTTCTTTTCAAACGACTTAATGGGAATTAATTTTCAGTTTTTTTGGCGTTGAAAAAAGAAAACTATTTTCTATAGAAAAATTTAATTACGTCGCATTCATGCAAGGCGTCAAACACCTTTAGAAGCGGCACACTAAAATTTGGTCGACTGAAATAATGATTGTTATTGTTCTTGTTTATGTTTTAATTACGGCCATTTGCAATGGTGAGGTGCCACATTTATCTACTCATGCTCATGCTCTTGGCTTGGAATTATGTTCAACCTTGTCGCCATTGCCGTGAAAATTATTTTGATTATCCTCCGCGTATTACAATTGCTTTGAGTCCGTGTTGATTTTATTTAAATTAAATTGGTGTGAGGAACTGGAGCACAATTGACGACACATACTTCTAAAAAAACGCACGAAAACCATTGTGCCTTTAATCGATTTTCTTTCTTTGTTTGCTTTAATGGTGCGGGTATTTTAGTTTTTTTTACAAATTAGAAACGCACAGCCGAATGGACATTGTTTTCTGTGTGATTTTACATGTTAATGAGCACTGGCGCGGTGACAAACAGAGAATTTTTTTTATAGATCGATTGACATGAATTCATCATTTCGTTGGAATAAAAATCGAATGACCCTTCTTTAAAACTGTATAGCATTGATGACAATATTTGATCACACTGTCGCTTCGATTATTTGTAAGCATTTCAAACGAAATATTTGAATAATTTTCGTCACCCATTTTATACGTGCTGCCGGTTTTGGTTGCTGTTGTTGTTAATCCAACTAATGAGATTTCGTTATAAATTTATCATTTTTATCATTTGTTGGAGATAACGAGGAACAGAAAAAAAACACCCCATGGCTAGACACGAATTGGTGTGATATTTCGATGCAAAGGTTAAAAGAATTAAAATCGAATAAATAGGAAAAAACGCGATAAATAAAGAACACATATACAAAAAAATGTGTACCTCAAAATTGATATATCTTTCGTGTTGCTTTTGAATCGAAAGCCAAATATGTAAAAAAAGAACTTCCAGATAAGGATCGTGACTTTTTTTATCGTGTCTCAATCACAACATTTAGTCATGCATTTATGCTTAACGAATTTGCGTACCATTTTCAATGGCTTATAATTTTCGGCCTGATGGAAAAAACCAGAGAACAAAAAATGCGTGGCATTTTCATTTTGAATTAATATGTTTCGAGTGGAATTTAAATTATGTAGTATCCGTTTGGTGGTGAATACCGAAAAAAAAACAATGTATCAAGAATATACGCTGGAATTTTACCATTGTTGATGTCATCAATTATAAATTCAGCTCATTTCGAGCTTTGTAATTCAAATTCTACATTATAATAATTACATTGAATATGAATAATGAAAAAAATCCTTTCGTTTTTTTTGTGTTTTGCCCATATACCACGGAAACAAGGTTTCCGATGAAAATATTTTTCGTTGTTTTTTACATCGCTTGTTTTAAATTAGGGTAATGGTCGAATTGATTTGGTGCTGTATAAATGTATTGCTTTTGCGATAACATTTCGCTGATAACGAATCACTTCACATTGGCCATGCTTTGAAGCGTGTACTTTAATTTTATTCCAATATACGCGCGCCCACTTATACTCAAACGCACTCATCAAAAATGTGATTTTTTTTCCCTTTGATGGAGTTGAATAGCTTGTTTTTCGTTTTTGCTTCATGTTTTTTTTTCGTTTCATATATAGTTTTATGACTTGGAGTTGGGGGGGAAGCAGACGTTGATCGTTTGTGTCGTTAATGAAAATTTTCCAAAATGAGAAATTTTGAGTGGATCAAAAACAGTGTGATACATGCGTCAATGATTATAGCGCGTATCCAGCCGACAAAATCGATAAAAATTGGAAAGCGCACATTACGATAAAGAACAATAAAAAATAACCATCTACAAACATTGAAGTAATAAATTATAATTTTACTTTTGATGGTTAATGAAAACACGGGGCTTAATCATTTGCTTTTTCTTGCCGGTGTTGTTCAATGAATTGACCATACCGAAAACTATTCAAGCGTCTTATTTGTTTACGAGTTAGGTTTCAGTTTTTTCTCCTTTTTATTTTAATTTTTCGGGGCGGATAATTATAGCCGAACTGATTTCATCGGTTCCGCGGCCTAGCCGTCCATATAGCCGTCTCCGACTAATTTTTTCGCTTTCAATTTTCAATTAACAAAATTATGCGCTGACCGAGTGTATGTGCGCCGATGCGCGCAATCGCCCAAAATACATATAATTTTGTTGCTCACGAAATGTCTTTCCAACTTCGATTTTACATTAAAAAGAAATTACGATTTTTTTTTATATATTAATGACTCGATAATTTCTGAACAAGTGTGTACTTTTCAATTTCTTTTTGTTGCTGTTTGGGGTGAAAGAATTGACGAGAAATACTCAAAATGTGACCTTAGCCAAATGACGGTATGGCTCGTGCTATATTGAATTGTTTTTTTTCTTGTTCTTAAATGAACATAACACTCATTCTTTTCACTTTTTTTCGCTCTCAATAGTTTGGCCACAATTCTATTGTTCAACGTTTACGAAAATTTTCATCAAAAACTCGAGTCCCATTGTGAAACTTGAAATGTAAAAAGAGAAAAAAAGGTAGGGCCCATGAATAAATAGTTTCGATTGTGTTTCGTTTTTTTTTTTCTTTTTTTGTATTCTTTAAGACAGACATAAAAAAAGTCAAAATCCATAAAGATTGTTTGTGAATAACATTTCTCGTGAGCTTTATTAACTTGGAGTGGGTTTTGCAGAAGGGCGAGCTCTATTGAAAGGAATTTGAGTGTCACCAAGATAAAGGCAAATGTGGTTCATTCATTTATTTGGTTTTGTTACTTTTTTTATTCACTGAAATTTACGTAAAATAAACTATTTCAATATACTTTTTTTGGGACGAAACAAACCGAAAACCAAATTTCCATATTTTGAGGCATGCTTCTATACCAATTTCGACTCCACCTTTATGAAAACTCTTTTCTTTTGTTCTGATGGGGACGAAGATATTTGTTTTTATTATGCAATCTAATTGATAGCGGACTGTATTGAACATTTGCGCTAGTTTGCATAATTTTACACTATCGCCGGGCGATTCGTTACTGTCACTGAAAATGAACTCAATCATTTTCATGCTTTTGTTTGCGTTCGACGATATTGTTTCTGTTGCAATCCGCATTAACAATGACTCATCTAGTTTGAATAGATAATTGTTTTTCGTTATTTTTTTTATTGTGAAATTTTACACAAAAATATCGTCGAAAAACTATAAAAAAATATTGAATCGAATTTGGTGAATTGAACCATTGTTTAAAATTAAAAAAGGATTACAAGGGAGATAGATCCATCAATATTTGTACATTTGGGGTGATGATCCCTTTAAAATGCGTGCAATAATAGGGCAATGCAGCGCGACGGCATTGCATTTTCGAGTTCGAACAAAATTTGACATTTTTCTGTGTTAAGGTTAACTTACTCGAATTTACACAAAATCACCGATGTAATTGAACCGCTCTTTTTTTATTTTCACTTTTTTACAGAATTTCATTCAAGTTGGGTGCAAAGAGGGACTATTTTTCACTGTTTCAAGTATTTATTGAACTCTGGGTGACGAGCTGCATTAGCTACGCTTTGTGACTGTTGTGCTAGCTGCTGCTGTCGCTTTTTACATTGTTTAATCCGATTTTTTCAGTTAAAATTTAGGGTTAGATGTGCCAATTTCGTGCTTTATACCGTCATTATAAATGATTTCCAAAAATTTGGAAAAAAAATATGTGTGTAGAAACGAAAAATGGGAGATTTAATGCGAATTGATTGGCATTGAAGTTTGAAATGTGTGTTGTGCCGGCATCGGATAAATTGCGTAAACGATGGCAATAACAATGGTCGACTTTTACCCTTTTACTTGTTACTTGCCGGCGTTCACATATCGAAAAATTGGAAAATTGCACCATTTCTGTAGCATCGAACGTGAACATGAGTCGCTCATTTATTTATTTTCGATCGATTTTATTCTGTTTACATGTTACGCATATGTGTTGAATGGGATGCACACATAGACATGGGTTCAAATGCATACGGGACCAACAATGTCGCATTTCAAATTCATGTTACATTAAATCGAAGCCATTCGTCACATGCATATAGCAATTTTGAAGCAATCCGTATTATTAACAGTGAAGATAAACCCTTTTTCTATTTGCGAACGCAATGAATTTTATTTTAGACTTTTTTTTCCAAATTTTTGGAAACAACACAATGAAATAGTGCACTGAATAAAATCGGGACGGCGTTAATTTTAACATCTGCTCAATCCTTTTGATGCGCTCAAATAGAATTTTCAACTATTTTGATAATTGCAGCTCGTGCTGCATGTGTCGCGCGTCTGTTGTGCAAACTTAATTCAATTTTGTTGAAAAAAAGAAGAGGTAAATAAACTGTCACAAATGAAGCGGCCGAAAGGGATCAGCTCAGCCGTTGCATTTAATGCATGCGGTAATGAAGTCTATGTAGTGTCGATCAATTATACATTTCACTGTGAAATTAGAAATGCATATGTCATTGAACAATGTTGTAGGTGGTGTGAATGTTTAAATTTCAGTTATAAACCCTCAATAGCATTTTGTTAACGAAAATTGAAAATCTGCGATGAAAAGATTTCTTGAATGGATGAATACAGCAATGCGACTGAATTTAGTTATAAGCTAAAATCACCGACCCCAATTGAATCAGCGACGCTGATTTTATACCATAAAAATTTCTTTCTCTCTTTCTCTCGCTTTTTTTCCAAATTTTTAGAAAAATCTGTGTTTTCAGGCATTTTATGTACGCGCGTGCCCCTTCCAACCAGCTGCTATGTGTACCGCAGTGCCAAAACGAGGGTAACAAAAACCAAACAAATTGTTTATTTTTAATTTAAAAGATCATGTGCATTTACTTGAATTGTTTGTCGTCGTCATCGTCGGGCTCCTAAATGGTGTGCGAAGCGATTATAACTTTTATTTTTCATTTTATCCCGTATTTTTTGTAACACGCACACAAAACACAGTGACAATATGTGCGTATTTTGCAGCCGAACGACGATAAAATATAACAAATGGGGTAGAACTTGTAAAATTCAAAAGAATTTTTGAATAAAAAAAAAATCTAACGAAGAAAACAATGTAAGTGAACTACCAATGCACCCATTTTTTCCATGAATTTCAGCAGTGGTGACGGTGATTTATTTTTTGACGAAAAAAACAACTACCTTTCTTTCGCTCTGGCCAAAACTGCTGATACAAAAAGTACACATATAATTTGAAAATGGGACGTGGTGGTTGAAATTCAAAACGACATGTGTCAAATTTTATTAATGGGATTTGGCTCTTCGACAATATAAATAAATGAGTCTTGAGCTAGAAAAATTCAGACGACCGAGAGAGAAAAAAATGTCGACGGATTTGTCGCGCGCGCGTTTGTATATGTGGATAACAATGAATAGAGGTGTTTTTTTTCGATTTTTGTCTATCGACAAGATCTCTTGTCATCGATGCAAAAACATCTAAATGAGTGCGTAATTAATGGACTTAATTTATTGCATTTCAGATTTCAATCACACTTTCCGATACTAATGGAGTTTATTTTGTTCTGATTTTCTGCTATCGAAGAATAAACGACGTTGAATTCCAATGATACATTTTCCATTCTGATGTGATTAAATAGTTACATGCAAATTCAAGAAATCTACTTTTTGCCACTAAACAACTAAAATGACTTATACAAGAAATACACCTTCAAATAGTATAGTTTTTTACGCATGACATCTTTGTCATATCTTATAAATTAAAGAAAGATTTCATTTACGATTTCGGTTAAATATAATAATAATAATATAGAATTTCTTCCCTTTCACAATTTCATGGTTTTTTTTAATTTGTTAAGTTTTTTTTTACTTAAATTTTTTTATAATGTCAATTTTAATACTTAATAGACGATGGGCTCAATATTTGAACCGGATCGAGTTTTATTTTGATTTTTTGCTCTTTTTGAAAAGGTACTTTAAAAAGGTCATTTTCAGTTACGTCTTATTAGGTTATGCGGTTGTCAGTATTTTATTTTTGCATCACTTATATCTAAAAGTAATGTTTTCCACAAATCAAATAAAGAAAAAGTACTCAAAAATGTACAAAAGAAAGAGACACACATGGATTTCTTGGAAGCAATTGTTAAAGAGACAATTGATGCGATTGGTTTGGTTGAAGGTCAAAGTAAAAGATGTCTCGGGGTGACTTTCTGTCTGTCTGCATTGAGAGCGGAAAATTGCCGTTGGTTGATAGGCATTTTCATAAAATTGAACGAAAATTGAGTTCAATCAAATATTTTAATTTTATGCCATCAGTAACATGAGCACACATGTGACTCGACTTCTTTTTTTCTCTCAAATTTTGATGAAATTTAAGCATTTTTCAGCGAATTGCCGCTGAACATACTTGGCATATTACAAATACATTTTCTGGTTGAATATTGGTGAAAGGCAAGAATTTGCCCAAGACTTCACTCTTTACATTTATTTGTCAATTTTTTCATTTCTTTGAACAAAAGGATGTCTCATTCTGCTGTGCATGTTTATTGATTTTGTATGATTGCTCTTCCAGAGAGCCAAAGCCGTAGAAGAAAGAATGCGCCACTTGAAGCACAAGAGACATTTGTTTGGTTGTGATCTCATTTTCTGCTCGTTGATTGTGTTTCACTTGA
The DNA here is from genome assembly GCF_009176525.2 of Contarinia nasturtii. Taxonomy (NCBI): domain Eukaryota; kingdom Metazoa; phylum Arthropoda; class Insecta; order Diptera; family Cecidomyiidae; genus Contarinia; species Contarinia nasturtii. The sequence goes on along the minus strand of NW_022198211.1, from coordinate 2,739,150 downwards.
ACTGAAGTCATATTTTTCTATCACGACGAATTCAAATTCTTCAACATTCTTCGTCGACTCTCGTTGTCGTATTCGTTGTAATGACGCACTTATGCTTCAAAAAAACTTCTACACCACTGAATTTAATATAAAAAAACACAATTTCGATACGATATATGTGTTTCAATGAAAATGTGCGTGTACATTTGCCGAATTTTCAGTTCGAAATTTTGCGCGCATTCTTTTTTTTTCGGGGGAAAGCCATCGACACACAAAAAAAGAGAATGAAAAATATTAAATAAAAATATTCCATTGATATATTCATTTATTATTATTATAAATATTATGGCTTCAAGTGAACATTCAGCACACGCATCATGTATGTTGTTAGATTCGCATATGAAGTCATTTAACATTTATTGAATTGGATAATGCGTGCATTTGACATTGTAAAGAATTTACATTGAAAAATTTCGAAGCGATTTTTTTGGGGCATGACGCAGCAACAACGAAATATAAATGGAGAACGAAACGAAATGTCTATGTCATTTTTGGCTGTCGACTCAATTTTGTTGTCGCCCGAATCGAGCGAATATTAAATTTATGCATCAAAAAATTTCACATATAAATTCGAAATGTGAAACACGAACATCAGCCATATTTTATGAAATCGGAATATGGTTTTTTTCTTCTAGCTTGCTTTAAAGAAAAATCAAATCATGATGTTTATATTCCGCGATAGCTGGAGATCGTTTGCATAGTTTTTCGTATTTCAGTTTTTGCATGTGAAATAAAAATAAAATCCGAAAAAAAAAATACTATTGAATTTTGCATAATTTATAGATTTTAGTCTGCCATTTGTTTAGTGTAGCTTCGACGACAACGACGACGACGATGACATTCATCGATGAGCCGCAAACGCTAATATATTTTATACGGTTGACGTGATTAACATCAGTTCAACGCGGGCTGAAAAAGAGCAAATGTCAATGTTGAATTTGAAATTCGATCGATTGCTGTGTTTGACAAATGAAACGCAAATGTTCGATTTTATGCATAAATCTTTGCATAAAAATGCTTTAAATGATTTTCCATTTGGTTGTTTGTGTTGTTTTTTTTTTTTTTTTTTTTCGGGGATAATTCGTTGAAAATGTTCATTTATCCATCCAAATGTTATTGGATATTGAATTTTCAGGCGATTTGACGAATGATTAGGAATTTTGTTGGTCTTTGCAAAAGCAATAATCATAGAACGTCATCGCATTTTTCTCATTTATTGACGAGCCAAGCTAAGTAGATTATGTCACTGAATGCTAGCGAAATCGAATACTTTTTATTCGCTTTTTGAAGTTGAGGGTGAAATGGCCATGAAACCCAATGATTCATTATCATGATTCCATTTTATGCTACCAAGAGAGTGAGACGATTTGACGAACGTTGCCATTATTTCCGATTTTGATCACGACTCCGCACACACATCAAATATGTATGCATTTATAAAATCCATCTAATAATAACAAAAGGCTCGGAACATGTCCATTGTGCAAGTGTCAGCTAGCCGATGTCCGATCAATTTGTGAACGTATAATTGTTTCTTTGTTGCTGGCCCACTCACCACAATTCGTTCTATCGCTCATCTCTCTCTTTCTTGCTTCGTCGAATTTTTATCGAACGAACCGAATGATTATAGAAACAAGGATAAAAAAGCAACATGCTTTTTATCTCAATTATGTACACAAATAATAATTGAAGTGCCCAAATAAATGGACTCAGAGTTCGTTGGTTCGATTGTGACCTATGGTCATCGGGCTCACTTCGTTAAGGATCGAACAAAAAAATATAACGAAAATAAGATTGAATCTCCGGCAACGGACACCAAAGTCTAATTGAAATCGACCAATCTTCCGTTGCGATTGCAAATGTTGTTGTGTTTTTTTCACTGTACATCATGTTGCCTTTGCACCCTGGCCGATTTTGATTAAGGGTGATTAACAAGTTCTTTGCAAGAGTGCACCATGAAAAGAGAGCGAATCGTACACGGCGATTTTTTTTTCTCTCGTCAAAAATGACCTGTACGAATTATTGAAATCGATAGCGATTGGATGCTTATGATGCATTCCATATTATTTCCACGTCACGCGTGTGCATTAATAATGACTACTTCGGGCATTATAGGTTTTCTATTTCATTATTTATTTTTTTCATTTCATTTCTCTTTTAATTTTTTCGAAGCAGAACAAATCCATCTTCAGTGCTTCGGTGGTTCGGTTGCCATGAATACTATATTTCTATGATTTTGCAAATCTCATCTCTTTTTCTCTATTTGATATTTGTCTCTACATTTTCCAAAAGATTCAATATAAATTTGCGACGTCTACAGAATGCACAATATGTGGTCGAAAATGTAGAAAAATCACCATGGTTGCCAGTTTCGAATGCTGCGTGAATTTGCATAGAAAACCACCCCATTTTAATTTGATGCTATCTGCTCTGTCGATTTTTATCGTTTTTCGTCGGGAAAAAAAAGATTTCGTTATAAATGCTAAATCACACAATATGTATGACATGTCATTCGGAGCGGCAGCCATACAAAATCTCTCAATACAATTTTGATGTATTTTTCGATCTTTCCATTCGAAAACAAAAAGTTCAAAATGCGAATGCAAACTTGTATGGATTTCCATTTTTGCGAATTTATTGTTATATATAAGTGTCAAATTCAAGCGAATTTCCCCGAAGAAAATGTTGGCGGAAAAGAGAAACAAAATCGTTTGCCCGAAAATCGACGAGCCATGCGAAACGAACATGGAATAAAAACATACAGAGAGAAAGAATGAAAGAAAGAAAGAAAGAGCCGAAAAAATAATTGTGTCCATGACATGTAAGCGACAGCGACAAGCGATGTTGATATTTTGTTGAAATTGTGACTGGGGTGACTTTGTGTATTCAAATGTGTATATGCTTGCAGTGTCTTTCATACATATGACTATGATATGGCATTGTGGATGTATCTGCATATTCTTGCTTAATGGCACATGATCATGATTATTATTATTATTCACATTATTAATATCCATAAATTTTGAAAAAATACAGAGAAAGAGAGAGAGAGAGAAAAGAGAAAAAATGCGAGTGAATTTATGTGTGCGTTGAAAAAGAATTGCACAGGATTTTGCCTATTAAATGCGGAATGTGTGTGTGCTGCCCCTTCTCACTCACACCCATTTATGCATATATGTTCGGCCGATATTGAAACCAACACACAAGATGAAAATGGGCAAGATGCTTGTGATGTAGAAGTCATCGTCGTCGTCGCCGCCACATAATATGTACTATTGTATATCTTTTCCGTGCACAAATGGAACAAATGCGTGATTTTAGATCAACAGACGTGCGTATACATTTCGAGCCAATTTTTGGTGGCAGCACAACGCAAAACTGTACATTTTTATTGTGTAACATATATTTATCTAACGCCGTCAGGTTTACAATGCTAAGATTTGGTGGTAAATCTCGTCGCCTTTGTCCTCATCTACATCTTTCTCAACGCACGCAATTTATTTTCACCATTTTTCACATCGTCCGAATTATTAAATATTATAAATGAAGGCAATATATTTTGAAGTTTTTCCTGATGAGCATAGCAACTGAGCGTTTGAACTATTGATCGCTGGTTGTGACGATGACGACAACAACAGTGGTTGCAAAAAATAACCACCATTCTCATTGGAATCTGACAAAAATGAAGTGACCGCTTTGCATGTGAATTTATGGTGGTTATTCTTTTTTTTTTTTGTTTCCATTCGAAATATTTTTCAACTTTAATATACTGAAGCGAAAACAACCACACAAGAATATAGGTCGAAAAATATGGTCATTTGTGTTATTGGTCATTTCAAACGAGATTGAATAGAACGATAAGACTATGGTGAAAAATCGAAAAATGGATGTACACAAGATTAGAACGGGTAGAGGAAACGAACGAGGAAAAAAAAGAATATGTAAATTAATGAAATTCGGACGGTTGATATACGTATAGTATACGTGCCATTGTCATTATTGAAATGAATGGAGGGACTGTCTTGTGACTCAAAACAACAGCACTGTTTATTTTCAGTGATAAAAAAAATGTGGAAAATTTATGCTTTGATTATGATGAGTGTTATTCCTTTGTTATTATCGATGGGAAAAAAGGAGAACCAAAGAAACACCTTTTGAAATCATTTCACTTTTTTTGTTCGACGGTCCGCGAATGCAAAGTAATTATGTTTTTACTGCCGCGCAAAAGAAAAAAAAAACAAATTCTTTTCAATTTCAACCGAAACAACAACCAAAGCGAGCTATTTGCTCAGCATTTAGATAAGAAGCATTCTCCACATTGAATTCAAAAAGGAATACACGAACCGCTTGACAAATGTTTTACAAACATCGATCCACGCTACGCGGCAAACAATTAGAATCGAATGACATTGTAAAGCAAAAATAAGGACGGGTTTTTTTCCTCGGTTCAGTTTAGATTATAAACAGGTGTGCGTTTCTAATGCGGAATGAACGCGTGCGCTACACACCGTACCAAAAGACATATGCCACCGAAGTTTACAATCGAAAGTTGAAAATTACACATTGCTCTCTTCTCTTTTATTACTTTCGTTCTTCTTTATTCTCTCTCGAAATCGATTAAATATATGCGTTTATATTGTTGTGCGTGTTTGGCTGCCGAAGGTGGCAATCGAAACAAAATAATAATAAAATTCACTTTTTTTTCATCATGTTTCATTTCGATGTTGTTGAACATGTCTCTATTTGTAGTTTTGGCGTTAAAATCTATTTTATTGGTTGTTTATTTCGATGTGTATGCCGACGAACGATTGAAAGGACGAACGAGGATTTTCGACATTTCTCATTTCTTAATTTTCTTGCACGCAATTAGATGATTTGAAATTTGTTGTCAACAACAGACACAGTTTTGCTTTGCTTTGTGCAGTTGTGAATTCAGAAAAAGGTAAATCACAAAATACCTTCATCAAAAACAAAAATTCAAATCGGTTTTTTTCCTCTAGGTATAAATTATTACCATAAATCTGCCTAACTATCGATAGTTTGTAACGAACGTGTGCGATGTAGCTGCAGCTGCATTTTTATAAAAATCCGTCAATTTTTTTATTGTTGTATATCGATACGTTTGCGCATCTTTCTCCCTCTGTTGGTCTATTTTTTTTTCATATTTTGTTCTGAAAAAAATCGTCCCTGAGTCAATGGTCAATGGAATATCCATTAAAAATAGGAGCTTCATTTTATGAATTTTGAAAACATCATATGTTTTACAATGTATTTAACTATACCGGTCATTTTCTATTATTCTCTTCCTGTGGTGCGTTTTCATGCGTAACAGTTTTTATTTCACACACACACACACACACACATTTTTTGTCCGTAGGTAAAAATCATTTTTCATTTTATGTTAGATTTTCAAATCGAAAAATGAAATCGAATGTGCATATTTTTTCGAAATATAATGGCCAAAAATTGTGTCTGTCGCATGCACAGTCACACAAAGCGTTCCTTTTAATGGATTTGAATACGAATTGTTCGAATGCACATGCACAACGCATGAAAATCAAAATCAATGCTCAAATGTAATTGTGCATATGCAGCGGTTGCAGACTGCGATTGAAAAACGCACAATTGATGCACATTCGCTCTTTTTCAAACACATTTTTGGAAATGCATATTCAAAACACAATAAAAATGTGCATAAAATAAAATCAATTATTTTTTTCCTTCTTCATCTATATATATTATAGCCTGATTTCAAAAGGAAAAATGCAAAACGACCCTCATTTCAGATGCATTTGACGAGGGCAATGGTCTTCAATCTGCACTGGCACATACACAAGAAATGCATATAGAAAAAATTAGGGCAATTTAATTGAAAATCAAAATGCGTTTTGGGCGAGTTTTTATGCATTTTTCTGTTGATTTTTATTCTTTTTGAATGGAAAACGATCGACAGCCATTAATTTGAATTCTCTCTCAATGTGTTTTTTTGTGTGCACATGTAGAATTCTAATTTGGGATGGCTTTTGAAAATGCAAACAGCATGATGTATTTCAATTTGAATATAGACTTCATTCGAATGTTTGTCATATGAAAAAAAAAATCTAAACACATTCAATACCGCTGCTTTTTGTTCAAAATTATAGGGGAATGTATCATTTTTATAACGGTCAGTTTAGATGATAATGGCAAAAAAACCATCGTCGTTAAAAAAAGAGAAACATTTTTCAAAAGAAATAATCAATTGAGATTATAGACGATTGATTTGGAAATGTATCATCTAGAGATCTCTTGCATAATAATTAAGTGTAATTGTGAAACCATTGTGTCGAGGCCATTGACGAGAGAGTTTTTTGTCAAAATACAAAAAAAGTGTAATTTCTCTCTTCATTTGTGGCTTATTGTCAAATGTGTGGAAATTGATGACTTTTCTCTTCTCAGCAATCAACCGCATGCTCAACGACATTCAATCCACCCGTATGATTGAAAATTTTTATTTTTGGATTTTTATATACTAAAAAAACAACCAAATGTTATCATAAATCTTATTCAATTTCACTGTAGGCGAAAAATGGGAAAATGTCAATTTATAGTTTTTTTTCTCTTATTTGAATCGTTGCGGCGAAAGAGTAGCTCTTATTTTTCTCCAAATAATACTGCAACATAAAGTTTTTTATGAATAGTTTATTTGTTGTATTACAACAAATAAACCGTGTGAAAAAAACTTCATGTTGCAGTATTATTTGGAGAAAAATAAGAGCTACTGTTTCGTCGCAACGATTCATTTCAAAGTTGAAATCCCGTATTTTTTTATGATTGACATTAATACATAATGCAAACCACTCAATCAGTAGTTATTAATATTATATTTTTCATGTTCAAAATGACAACAATTTAGTCATTTCACCCACCGTGTAATAAAATAATAGTCTGGTCATTGGTCACCCATATTGCATCCAATTTGTAGTCTCTTCCATAAAAAATATAAAACAAACAATGAGAACAAAAAAAACCACCATTCACTCTTCTTACCTTAAATTACAAAACAAGAGAAAAATAAAATGATAAAAATAAACTCAACCAAAAAAGTTATTAATTCTTCGAATCATTCATCTTTATTAAATTAAAAAATAATAATATTAAATCTAATTCATCTACAGCAAAATCATAATCGCTTAGAAAGTATGTAAAAGAAAGAAAATTATAAAAATAAATGTCCATTGTTCGAATTGTTGTGTTATTTCAATTGTGTTAAATGTGTGTAGAAGTGTCTTTTCTCGTGTTTATAACAAACAGTTCCATATATATCACCCGTTCAAAATACAAAATATATGAAAAAGTTTCTTTTAGCTTCTCCTTTGAGAAGACCAATTTTTTTTCTTGGATATATCCAATTCAGTTAGTCTCTCGTGTCCGTCAAATCAAAACATTTCGCCGTAGTTTTATCTCTTTACTTATTTTTCTTTCTTTTTTTTTTTTTTTGATTGAGTTGCTATCGCAGATTTTAGCTCACTGATCATAATTTCATTGCTGTCATCGTTCAATTTCGATTTTGTTCGGAAAAAATGCTAACAAAACAAAATCAGCAACCACTAAAAAGGCACACAACATTTTTTGAGTCATTAGTAGTCACTGATTTCAATGGTTCGAATGAATTCGAATGAGGAAAAAGTGTCAAAATCGATGGAAAACATCCTGCATTTAAACCACTTCGTATTCTTTTTCGGTTGCCATTTTGACAATTGAACCATTTCACTTTCGAAACTTAAATTGTGCCTTTTTCTCAAGCGCCGAAAATTAATGATCAGCTTTCATTTAGTTATTTGTTTTAAACGAGTTTCATTTTATGTATTTGATAAACTTATGTCAAAAGATTGTACTTTTATTTAAGCCCTGAGTGTATTTTCATATTATATAGTTTTCATTCATTGTATCGCAATTATTAATGTTTATTGACGTTTTTCTTCGTTTATTTTGGTATTTTTATTTGATTTAGTCATTATTGTTGGATTTTTGCTATCTTGCACATTCGGCTATTTCATTTTTGGCATTAGAATATGTTATGACTAGAGACTAGTTTCAACCTGGGGTGTCTGTACACAATTATTACAAATATAAGCCATCTTTGGAGGTTTTTTTGGTTTGGTTTTCTTAAGCATTTTACAAGCATGCGATTGGTAGTGCTTTATAAGGAATACTTGCCAAAATGGCTTTCATTTCGACTGTTGTGTGTGACTCGTTTTTTTTTAAATGTTGTCATTACAATTATCTATAAAATATTACATTAAATTTACACTAATGAAAAAACACCTGATTTGATTTCATTCGTTTGAACGAAGAACATTTTTGAGAAAAAAAGAAAGATTGAAAAGGAAACCATACTTAAAACGAAAATCTATTTAACTTTGGAATGAATGCTGTTTGAAATTGAGCAGGGTTTTGAATCATTGAACTGGAACAAAAAAATATGAAAAGAAAACCGATACGAAGATCATTATGAACAAAAGAACTACTAGTTGACTTTATACAAAGAAATAATAAATATAGTTATGTCACATTTTATGAGGTATTTTCTTCACGTAGTTAAACTTATTTTTTTTTTGATTTTGTTAGGAACTTTGTTGAAAACATCACTTTTCACTATTGCTCTCCCTCTCGCTTTCGCGAACCAAGAGGGTTTGCCGCTTCGTTTCTCATTGACTCTCCTTTTCGTACTTCGTTTGCTTGCAAATTTTACTTCTCAGTCTTCAATCCGTTTCATTCTTTTCGTTTCTTTTATTCTTTTCACGGTTTGACTGCTGCTATTATTTTTAATTTTTGGTTTTGTTGTTTGCCTATTCGGCAAAAACATTGTGACAGTCAATTGTCACCGGTTGTCATTTATGGCTTACTAAGTTCATATTTTAGTCTAAGTAGTTTGTTATCATTTTTTTCATTTTTGATTTACTTTTATTCTTTTGTTTTACTTTCTTTGATCAGACAATAAGTAAATAATTAAATTTGACTAGCATTGCACAATAACTAGAAATGAGGATAGTTTAGTGGTATTATAAATTATTATGTTTTTTTTGTTATTTAAAATGTATATTCTTTAAGTAGCATTTTATATGATTACTTTTATCGATAAGTAGCTAAAAATACAATTTTCTGTTAAATGTTTTTCATCTTTCGCCGCTTGTTTCATTCTCCTTGTATGAAAATGCGCGCTTTTTTAGGTTTAAATTCATGTTTAATTTTCATTTGTTTTTCATCAATTTGGCAAATATGAACTTTCAATATTTTGTTCTTAAGTTTAAGCTGGTGTTAAGGAGAATGAAACAGTAGTTCTGCCAACTACACGTTCTCTGACCGGTAAGAATACAACAGATGGTACGAACCTTGTTTTTGTGTTGCCAGTGCCGGTTGTATCGGCTCCATTTACATCGTCATTGTCAATGGGTTCCAAGAGAAATGATTGCATAAACATGCCGTTGCTGAATTCCTGTGGTATGGCATAGGTTGTGGGTCGTTTTGTAAAATTTGCCATTTCGGCGAGAATATTTTGAGCCTCGAATTGATCCTGACGTTGTTGCTGCTGTTGTTGTTGTTCGTCGTTGATTTTTTGCTCTTGTGTGGCACCTTTCAATAACATTTCCACATCATTCACAATTTGATTTTCTTTGTGAATTAAAGAAGAAATGTTTTGTGCTTCGATGGCTGGCAGCTGAATCGGTATTGGTGTTGTGGCTGGAGTTGAGATTGGTGTATTGCCAACCGAAGTTGTTTCATTCGACGAAGACTTCAGACCCATTGTTTGTTGATCTTTTGCAATCGAAACAGCCGATTCAGACAGCTCATTATTATCATTGTTCGGAATATTTAAACCGGCCAACGCTTCATTGGGCATTAGTGCTGCGTGCAATGAACGCTTGTGAATGTAGAGAAATGCATACGATGGTGTGGAAAATGAGCAAAATGAGCATTGATATTCTTTGGCTTTCGAACCTTGTGATTCACTGTCAACGGCAAATAAACTGTTGAGTGCTTGTTTTTGCATGAAATTCGGGTCGGTTGGATTTAAACCGGGAAATGTGACACCATTTGGAATTTTAATTGGCGGACTGTTCGATGTTTTTGGTAGTTGTTGTTCAATTTCACGGAATTTATCGATACCAGCTTTGCCATGATCGTTTAAAAGATGCGGTTTCAAATATTTTACATCGCGGAATCGGCGATTACACAATGGACATACACAATGCGCAAAATATCGATTATTCAAATCGTTTGTAATCTCACCGGATCGCAACGCGGAATCCACTGATGATGAGAACATTGACGATGTGTCCGGTTCAATTTGTTCACCATTTTGACGTGGTTGCGGCAACGGTGATCCATCATCAACAATACCGTGTGTGTTGTGTTTGTGCACACGCAAAAAGTATTTACTGCATAGCTCTTTGTTACAAATATTACAAACGACACCGCCAATTTGACCTAATTATCCAAGAAAAAAAATAAAGTGAAAAAAATCCATTTTAATATGATGATTTGATTTATTTTCATTTGTGGCGGTATTTTAGTGTGATGCTGTAGAAAAACGAGAAAAAAAGGAGAAATATTACTTACTTCCATTTTCAATTTCAATGCCGTGCATTCGTTGCATGTGTGTTTTCATGAAATACTTGTTACACAATTCTTTATTGCAAATCTCGCAATAGCTGCTGGTCGGTGTGATTGTGTATGGTCGACGGTCGGTAATTTGGGCGTTGGGTGCTTGCGGTGGTAAACTCAGACCAGAAATTGGTCGTTCGGGCGTTACAAACCCATCTCGAACGGGACTTGTCGGTGAAATGCCATGTATCTCAAATAAGTGTTGATTCAATGCGAACGCATTTGGCAGCTCTTTGTCACAATGTTTACACGTTTCACTTGTAGCTTGATTGATGACTGGTGATGTGCTCGGTGACGTTTTCAGACCGTTGTTGTTATCGCCAATGTTTGTGTGTTCGGCCAACATGTGTGTGTGCAGGACAAATTGATTTTCTTGCTCTTTACCGCAAATTCCACACATAACCGGTCGCTGAGCATTCAAATCGTTCAACTGCATAATCATACTTTGTAGCTTTTGCAAATCAACGCTTATATTTTCACTGTCTTGTTGATTATCTGTTGATTTATTTTCAGCATCGTCACCATCGTCAGTTTCATCCATTTGTTTTTTATCATTTTCATTCAATTTACGCTTTTTGTTTGGCTGCTCCAGCTCATCGTCGTCCATACTTTCAATGGAGAGTTTACGAACTTCGCCGGCTTCAAGTTTTTTCCGTTGATTGTGTAGTTGACTGAATGCTTCGGCATTGTTCATGATTAGATTAAGCGGTGCATTTTGCATTAATTGCCATGCACTAGCAGCGGCAGCGGCTGCGTTTGCCATCAATCGGCCGTCTTTCAAAATTGTATCGTCGAGTGGCATGATAATTCCATGACGCTTCATTTTATGCGTACGCAAAAAGTATTTATTGCAATATTCTTTGCAACAAATTTCGCAAAATGATTCGGGATTGGTGACACCGAGCCGCTTTAGTTTGTCGTACGAGAAATTTGCTTCGCGTGCTTGTAGAATGGATTGTGGTGAGAGTTTTCGTGGTTGCGGCGTAAATGTGGTATCTTCTTGTTCAATGGAATAATCTTCACGAAAACCTTCTGGCATTGTGATTGGCGTTGATGCGGCGCTGGATGTGTTTGTTGACATTTTTGCATCGCTATTCGGTTCGATTGACGGTGGAATTTCATGCGTTTTGGAGCGATGACGTCGCATTGCCGATACATTTGGATAACGCTTAAAGCAAATATCGCACATGACTGTATTTTCCGGCGCAGCCGATTGTGATGCACCGCATATTGATGGCGATTGACGTTGTGATGATGTTGACGATTGTTGTGGTTGCTGAATTAATTGTGGCGGTGATTTTGGCGATACCAATTGCTGTTGAGCGACCATTTGTTGTTGATGCATTTGAAAGACTTGTGACATTTGATTTAGTTGACTTGTGGTCGGTGTGTCAGCGCTTGATGTGGCCGATTCATAAATATTGTGCTTGTTTGCTTTGTGCGTTTTCAGGAAGTATTTGTTGCAAAATTCCTTGTTGCACAGATCGCAATATGCTTCGGGATTGAAAATACGCAATTGTGGTCCGACTGATCGTGGCAAACCGTCAGCCGTTGCGAATGGATTATTCGGAACACCGAGCAATGGTAATTGTGGCATATAACCGGACAGCATAACAGCTGCTTCGGGTGGAAATGCAAATGGTAAATTCGATAATGATGTAAGCCAATCTTCCGGTTTTAATTGTCCATTCGATGCCATTTGCATGAATTTCTCTTTCTCGTCGTCATTATTATAACTGTTGCCGCCACCAATTTCTTTTTTTACAAAAATCTTCGGTATTTCATCTTCGGGCGATTTTGTGTCGCCAACTTTACCGAGATTTTTCGGTGCATGCTCTTGCAAAATATGCAATCCAAGTTGAATCTCTGAATTCAATTTCAATCCACACTGATCACAATTCAAATTGTTTACAAATGATTTTAAAAATTGTTCATGACTTTCACTCAATTTTTTCACATTATCTTGTTCTTGGCCATTCTCTTTTTGTGCACTGTTTCCTATTTCGCTGTCAGTTTTGAAGTTCATTGCTGCAATTGATTTCTCTTGCAATTGGCTCAAATTCGATAGATAAATTCGTGGCATTACTGTGGAAAGTGATGTTGTCGACGATGGTGTTAAATCATCATCACCGTCTGCACCATCAATGATCTTTTGCTCAGCTCCGATTTGTCCATTTCTGGCCTCGATTGCGGCCATGGCGTTTAGTAGAATTGCATTTTTATTTGTTTCTGATATACGAATCGGTGTTGATTGTTTGCGTCGTTTCTTTGAATTATCGGGCATCGAATCCAATAACAACGATGATAAACTATTTATATTGATACCACCATCACTGTTTGCCGTACTGCCGTTGCTTGACGTCAACGTGTCCAATGTATTTGCAATGCTCGACGGCAGTGTCGAGATGTTAATGTTACCTGCAAACGGTATTGTTGCATTATTTGGTGCAGTCGGACTGTTTTGCGATGATGTGGTTATACTGGGCGGTGCACCAACACCGGATACTTCCATTGCTGATGATGTACTCAATAAAGAGCTGGCTGACAAACTTCGTTTTAATGTTTTCATTGAATTTGACGGACTACTTATTTGCGACGAATTGGATACATCACTAAGTGCTGTCTCATCGCCACTCAAATGATCTGGAGGTGGTGTAGCATACACAGATGCTGCCATTACGAGCTGTGTAACAAACGCCGAATGCGAAACATAACAAATGGAAGAAAAGAGAGATAAAAACAAACAAATTATTAGAAGAAAAACTTTTGATATATATAAGAAATGTTATTCGTTGTGATTCATTTAACAGGATTTTTCATTCATTCTACTTTAAAAATGAAATTACAAACTCAAACAAAGAAATTGATATAAGGTCTCCGTAGCAATAGAAACTATTGTAATATTCAACACAACAACAAAAAAATGTAATAATAAGCAAAAATAGAGAAAACTTTTTCAATTTATTGTAATGGAAAGTTGGATGAAAAACCAAGTAAATAATAACTTTGCACACAGACACGAAATCACAGTGCCGATGGGCGTATGAATAATATACCATATTCAAAAATTTATTTTTGCGCGGATCATTGACTTTTATTTTTGTGTGTGTGTGCGCGCGATTTTAACAATCATTGTCATTCAAAAGTGGGGGCAAAATTTGATTTGATGGATTTTTTTCGGTCAAAATTAGTCAGCAAACAAAAATTGACAAAATCTTGAACAACTTTCACATCTATCAACGTAAAAGTTTATTTAAAAACTACCATTATTATTCTGATGCAATCAGAAATTTTCAGTTTTTCAATAGTTTTTGTGCGTCGAGAACGTGGCGCCAAAGCACCGAAATGCTACCCCGAATTTTTATTTCTTTTTATAAATCAAAAAACTTCTGTCATTTGAAAAATTGAAAGTCACTTTCAATTTGCTCCTTTCGGTTGGAAATGTGTAAATCCTCAAAATGTTGGCGTGTGAACACAATTTCAATTCAAAGCCCAAAGATAAATAAATAAATAGCGAAAAAAAGACGCGTAGCTGCACGTTCTCTCAATAGGAGAATTTAACACCAAAATCAACAAAAACACTTTTTTTCTTCTTTCGTTTTCACTTATTAAAATATGAATGTGAAAAGCAGCCATGAAAAAAAACGGAACAGACACACAAAGATATCAAATAAATAATGAATTTAATTTTTTTGTTCCACCAAGAGAAATGAACCTATTTGCTGGGGCGTACGACGCATGAGGCATTTTTATCAATTGAATTTTATTTTTTTTATCGAGTTGGTGGTTGGGCAATTTGTTATCGGCAATAAAAATCTTTGACAGTGTTTGAAACAAAATGAAAATATTGAATTTTGTACACCTGAACTCGTATGTGCGGCACGTGAAAATGTGTGGCGTTGATGAGGGATAAAAGTGCGATGTGCTGCACACACTTCGTCCATGCAACCTGGTAACAATAAATGGCCTATCGATAATAGCATTAATATGTGGTTTTTTTCGTTATGTTTATCTTTAAGCATGTACCAACAAAGCTTTATTACATTCAAATTTCTGTTCCTACTCTTTCGCTCTTTCGTTTCACAGTTTTTACTTCGTCGATACCGTTTGACGAACGCATTTGTAATTCTGGTTGCTGTTGCCATCCAGTTTGAAATTTTTTTTAATACATATGCCAGTGAAAGTATATTGTTGTCGCGGTGGCGCTCATGTTAGTGGCTTTTGTTTGCTCAAAATAAAATGCGTCGGAAAAAAATATGATAACTGCGAATAGGGCACAGATATAAAGAGCTAAACGGAAAATAGAAGACAATTTTTCGGTTTCGATTAGAAATCATGTGATACAATAAATTCGATCGATTTCCATTCCTTTTGCCACCGTTTTTTCTATTGTTCGATTGCCGTACAATTTCGTTCGTATTTAATGCAGCATCGCTTCTTTTTTATTGGCTTATTGGCTTCAAGTGCTCTAAAGATGAAAGTATTGCAAAGTCTGATAGAAAACAGCTACATTCTGAATCAATGCAGGCAGAAGAAAGTGAAAGTGAAAATGGATGGAAACGGGAAAATTGGAGATGGCAAGTCGTTTGGCAAAAACAGATAAATACTGAAGCCATATGCTCAATTTAATTGTTCATATGGAATATGCGTATGCGAGTGTGTGCAAATGCGAAGAGTGTGAGAGAGAAAGCGGCTATATACAATCACGTTGCTAAGTAGTCAAGAGATTGACGCCAGACATTTGCAAGTGTGTATAATATTATTGTTATTGAAACGGATTTTTTGTCAATACCAATACAAAGCACTTTTGTTTGCGAAAATTTCAAGAGGTGGATACACTTAAGAATCAGTTACACATATCACAAAAACTCAGATTTAACGTGAAAGGAAAACTCGAAAAAGAAACTTACGAAAAAATTGCACAAAACACTAAACAAAAAAATCTTTTCACTTATAAATGTTTTTTTGGCACTAATGTCTTTCGGTCATTTCTCACGATTAAAAAAAAATTTAAATTTTTGATAAAAATCTACACTTCCAATGTCAGGTTCGATGTTTGCACATTGCGTGGAATAAAACAATACGAAAACAAAACAAAAAAAAAAGTCGTCAGAGAGTGAGAGTGAAATGCGTTATCGATCGTTCAAATAATCGATACCAACTAAAATTAAAAATCAACCGACATCGAAATAAATACAATTGCTACATTTGTAGCAAGTCTGCTGAGATTAGCAGAGGCCCGTTTGCATTTCATGTGCAGGATATACGTTGATGGTGACAAAACACACAAACACACATACGCATGCATACACGCATACACATACATGTCGTATCGATTTTTATTCCTAATTTCATTGGAAAAAAAAATTCCAAATTTTTGGAAAAATGCATATATACACATACACAGCGATCCGAGCGGCTTAACTGTAATAAAATAATTGCATTACGAACGCACACCACACCCCATTTTCTGTGCAAACAATGTTGAAGCAAACATTGAGCAGAGAGCAGCAATGTGCGTCTGTATGTATCGATAAATGCGTTGAATAAATATTTCAGACGAGAAAAGAAAAAGAATAACAAAGGGGAATCAAGAAACGTGTGCTTTACTGTATTGGGATTGAATTGGGTGCATGAGCGACAAACACACAGTGCAGTGCCGCACTTATTGAAATTCACAATTTCAAAAAACGTAAAAATCACCCCAAAAATAAGTAAAAATTCGATGCGTCCGCATGTGTATGTGTCTGTATAGTGTTCTCCTTCGGCAATGACAAAGTCGATGAGCATAAAAATATGATTATGAGTGTATGTATGGTGAACGTTGAACGCAATTCAGTATAGTAACAAATCAATTGTTATTTATGCAGTCTACTATGTTTTTTTCCTTCTCTCTCTCTCTATTCTACATAAATTTTAATTCCAAATTCAAAATTTTCTATCGATAAAAATTCATAGATATACAGTGAAATACTGAATTATTCGGTTGCGTGTTTTTTGTGACAAAAAATATAAACAAATGTTATTGAAATTTCATCGTTCAATTTTTCAACAACAACAAGCTGAATACTTTATGCACGCGAACCGTATGTTTATTAAAATTTTCGTCAATAATCGTTAATGACACGAAGCTGCTTGCGTTTCAACTCCGCCCCAAAAACAGAACCCAACAACGACAACTCTATTGATACGATCGAGGCAAGCACAGCGGTGGTTGAACCGCATTTGCTCAACAAAACGCTCAATTTTTTTTGTTTGTTTAAAAGTATAAATTTTAAACAGAAACGAAACAAACAAACCCTCTCATAATGAACGTTTATTTGAGGGAGAGAATAACTATTTTGGAAAAATGAAATGAATAAAACTAGTAATTATTGAAGAAATGATATGAATTGTGGTCGCTCACCACGTTCTGTGTTTGAAAACATTTGTCAATTGGGTTTTCTATTAAATTGGAGTAAATCGAATAAATGAGCCTTGGTTGCTATTTTTTGAACTCAACTATATCATTAAACAGTTCAAAATCATGACTGTATTCAATCGATTATGAGTAATGCACGAACGTTTCCATTTTTATCATCAAACGAATCTCCGAAACGAATCTCGTTCAATGTTATTTTGTTGTTGTTGTTGCTTCGGACCTAATGCATCTCATGAAAATTTAATAAAATTGAGGAGGAAAATTGAGAATATGAATCGTGACGTATGACTTTATTCCTATTTATGGGATTCGGTACATGAAAGAAATCAACGATCGACATGATATGAATTCAAATTGTTATGCAGGTATGGCGTATCACAATTTAATAAGAGTGCGCCCCTCAAAAAAAACTGAAGAGAGAATGATTTGGAACGCCATAGAAAAGAAGAAAAGAGGATTTTTGCGAGTATGGTGCCTCACTGCCAAGAGCAGGAAATGCCAAAAAATCTAATAAATATTTTTCTGTCCAGATTTTCTCTCTCTCTCTCTTTCTGCCTTTGATTCTCTTCGCATCGGACTTTTTTGTGTGTTTAATCGAAACAAGTGATTTCAGTGCTACACATTTGATATCAATAGACTTGTCGAACAAGTCTGGAATATGAGAGAGATCTTAACACACGACTCTCTTTCATTCAAAACATTGCGGCCAACAATAAAAGTGTAAACGGAGACAAGGACGACGTTTGCACGATGGCATGTATGGCAAAAAACGATAAAAGCAGATAAAATACTCTTGCAGCTCCAACAAATTGAAATCCAAACAAATCAAAAGTCATGTAGAAAACGACACACACACACACACACACACACACACACTTCATAGTGCACACGCTAGCCGTCACTTTATCATGTAGCATTACCGCAAATATATACAGAGCGTCAGGAAAACACAAGAAAAGCAAAGAAGAAGAGCTTCATTGCTATCTATATTTCATGTCTAGGCATTAAATACGCCAACACGTAGGTACAGAGCTCAAACTTACTTTTCGTGTGGCTTTTGCCTGTGTCGAAACCGGCAAAAATGGACGGTGAAAAATACGAAAATTCAAAGCCAGAATGGATGGAGAAAAATGACGACGAAAATTTCGAATCTGTCGAATGGCAAAGAAAAATCGAGAAAAATATTATTAAAAATGAAATCATCGTTGGCATTTTTTTTGCTATACGTTGTATGTAATAAACATATTATATATGACATCAACCAAACTTAAATTCAGGAACCATTTCGAGACAGTGTATATAGTCTATTTTCTCGAACCTTTTATGTAGAAAAAAGCTTTGATGTTTTGAGATTTCTCTTTTTTCTTCGTTTTTTTCTTGATTTTACCATATTTTTGTATTTTTGCTTTAAATCCGATCTCGTTCACTTTTATTTTGACGACCAAAATACATCAACGATTTCTTTCGTTATTCATGAAAAGCATTTTTCAAACAAAAACCAACAAGCTCTCTTGAATGGAATAAAAAAAGATCAAATAATTTGAACAAATGCTTAAAAAACAGAATAGGAAGTATAATTTCTTCCAAGAGAGTATCAATTGGTGTGCTCCGAAAATGAAAAATAAAATTGATTCGGTTTTACCTCTTTTATAGTATTTTCATGACACCCGCATATATCTTGGAAAGGTAACACTAACAAGACGGAAGAAAACGACAAGCAAGCGATGTGAAAAAAATGGTACATGAAACGGCATTGTTTGTTATTGTGTTGAGTTAGTTGAGCCACATGACATGCGTATATAGAGAGCTTGTACTACCCATTTCTTCAATTTTATTTCATTTCATTATTTTTACGTTTTACTCCGACATTTCCTTAATTTTGTGTTTTTACCCTGGACATTTTTCGTTTGATTTTATCGAATTTTTGCTGCATAAAAACAATTTTCTTATGGCACGTTACACGCACACATGTCAATGTGACAATAGTGGTTGTTTTTGTTGTTCTTGCTGTGTGAAGTGACATACGCCGAGTGCTGTTTAGATTTCATTATCCAAAAACGGAATATAGCTCACGGTGTACAAGTGCCACATTCGCATAAATACATGTATATGCTCATACATAATTTCACGTGAGTTTCATGTTTTTACTAGCTCTTATCATTGGCTTTACGCCGTACGGATCGGCATTTACGAATCAGATCATTTTTCTAAACGTCTTTGAATTTTTGGCAAAAAAAGAGAAAAAAAAACGCCATCACTATTGAAATGGTTGGATGGTATTCTGCATTGTTCGTGATTGGTAACGAATTTTATAGGTAGGTATGGTGACAGTCAAGGAGGAAAGAAGAAGAAGAGAGCATGATAAAAACCCCGACATAGTAATAATAATAATTCGACATTCGCTTGTTGATGATTTTCTATTGTGTGCAAATATGTGACATTTTTGGTATTTTACATGGGGACGATATATACTGTATGCCTATCCAAACGATCATATATCACCAAAGTGAAAATAATTCCTTTATATGTGTGATGTTGGTTTTTCTGTCTCCTTTTCTATTCTGGTCGTACAATAATTTGGCCTACGGCGAAAAAAAATCAAACTTTCTTAATGCCACAAAAGCAGCAAAACTGAAAATGAAGAAATAGACGAAGGCGACGCCGAACACACACAGAAAAAAAATCTTTTTTCATTTCGGGTTTTTATATTTTCATTTTCACCCATGATTGTGAGATGTGTGCTGTGCCGTTGTAGATAGTTGGTGGTGGTTGGTGGTTTATGTGTGTATTTGGTATGCTTGCCGAAAAATTGCGAATGTTTATTTTGCTTGACTGCTCGCATAGATCTTCATCATCCCGGTGCGGCTAAAATGTGATACAGAGAAGGCCTACTACACATTCAAAGTCATGTTTCGTTTGGCATTGATGTTCTCTCTCTACCTTGCCACCTTGTGCCGAAAATATAAATGAACTTGTCTTAATATGTTTAGATGTATGATGCGTGAATGAAGATTCTCTGTTTGCAAAGTGGCAAAATGAACCAACCGAAAAACATAACACCAAATACGAAAATTGTGTATGCGTGTGTGTTTGTGTGTGTGTGTGGGCATGGGAGAGAAAACTGAAAAATAAAATAAAATTAAGGTACCAAATGAGCGTTAGGACAAGCAAACAACACAACTACCGCAGTAAATGAACACGCGCCAAAGTAAATATGCGGTTGCAGAGAGTGAGAGAAGAGGCAAGAAGTGAACGGTCGAAAGAAGAAGAAGAAGCAGAAGAAAAAACAAGCAACCTAAAAAAGAAAAACGATGCCCAGCGTAAGTTATATGGTGTTCTCGGAATCAGCATCGAATTCTCGCCCTATATCGTACACGTAAGAAAAAGAAAATTCAACGCAACAACGGCAAACGATTGGGAAAGATAAAGGGAGACGGAGGTCATTTCCTTCGCTCATACAACATCGAAATATCATAACCGAATTTAGAACTTCGTTGGCAACGCAAACCAAACCACCTCTCTCTTTCTCTATCTCTCTGGTTCCCCCAACATCTATTGCGCTTCCGATAAGATGAAGCAAAATGAAAAGAAAAACCATATAAATGTGATTCGAAGCCAGCTTGCCTCATACACACATACGCACACATCAAATCATAAATAAAATTTTCCGTTTTTATTTTATATTTTTCTGCAAAATGTACGAAAAAGTGAGTGTGTATGGCGAAGCGCTCAAAGCATCACATTCAGTACACACATGGCAATCAGAAATATGCCCCCCTCAACACGCATTGAACACACTCACATATCGCAGAGCGTTTCGAATGTGTATATGGTAGTTTTTCCTTTTGTCTTTTGTTGCTTTTATTTTACTACTGCCACTTCTTCTTCTTCCTCCTCTTTTTCATCTTTCTTTTTTCTCACTTGCCAGTTTTTCGGTTTTATTTTACGCATTCAAGCACATGTATGTAATAAAGCCATGCTGCTATCTCTTATAGATTTTTTCCATTCTTTTTATTAATATTTACGAATAAAAGTGTGGAGCAAACACAAACTCATTCATTATAATTGAAAGTGGAAGACGATGGCAAAAGGAAGGCAACGAAATAAAGGAGAGAGTAGGAGTGTGGGAGCAAGCGACGAAGAAAGAGAAAGTGATGAATCGGAGTCTCAAGCGTGTATGTACGAGGCGAAAGGTTGATGATGAAATGAGATGTGGAGTTTCAAAACAAAAGCGAAATTTTTTCTGGAAAATATACACACACACCCACCCACCCAAAAAGTATTTAAGTGAAAACGAAAATGAGGAACGAAACAAATTTAACCAAACCGAAACTTATATTATATAATAAAATGTATGTGTGGCGAAGATTGAGTGTTTGTATGTAAGTGTATATTTTCATGTGAAAAGAATTTGCACCAGCAACATTCAATTATTTATATAAATGTAAGAAACAAAAGCGGTGCGAGATGAAAAAAAGAGAAGAAAAAGAAAACCACCAAGATTTTTTCATCGATGCATGATTTGAAAAGAAAAATTTGCGCGCACGCCTCATCCCTCCCGGTCACATCACGATCATTAAGAAGACGCACACATTAAACGAAAACCAAATATAGCCCAACATTTCAAATTCGTTTGCCAGCTCGCTTTTGTGTATCAATTTTATGTATAGATGGATGAAAGTAAAATTATTTCCGAAAAAAAATCATTCACGAAAAATAAACCCAACGGAATACATAAAAGAATCTTCCTTTTATCTTTCGTAGTGGAACGTCGATTTTTCACATTTTTTTCGTGGAAAACCTGTTGTTTAAAGGGTTCTACGAATTCTTTTTAAAACTTTGTTCGAAAAAGATCGTCTTAATTTAAACCCAAAATAAATTTAATCAGCCAATTGAAAACTCGACGAAAGATTTTGAATTTAAAGCTAAATATCAAAGGTGCGATAAAAGGCGGCAAAAGCGAAAGAAAAATTGAATGGTTGTTGAAATATTTTTCAAAGTCATAAATTGTGTACACTGTTGTATATTTACTCATACGGTGCAATTAGTTAAAACTGCGTGCAGTACATAGTGAAAAGAATGCGTAGAGGCGAAAGAAAAGTAGAATTGTACAATGTACACCATTGGTTATGTGTATCGTCGTAAATCGACCGAAATACATGCGTTATATAGAAGTGTTTATTCTCATGGTAACGAGCACATCCATCCGATTTTCTCACTCGGTGGTGCGGTCAATCGAAGCCCGTGTCCAATGCTTATCGGCCGGAGTATGTGTGTAAAAGTTTTTACATTTTTTTGTTTATATTATAATCAACGAGGTGGGGGCCCCCACGTTGATGTGAAAAGTGAAATGAAAATTGTATAAAACTCGCTCCGTCCACACACGCATACACACGTACATATATGATCGCATATGAGATGGTGTTTGTATGGAAAGCGGTCAGTCTTATTTGACGTACAAACATTGCTTATCATTTTCAACGGTCATACACATACGGTTCGGCGAATGAATGAAACACATTCAATATTTGCCGTCTCGTTTGCGCTCATTCACTTATATCCTGAACATCCATCCATTTTCCAATACATACACGATCATTTTTATATACGCACGCACTCATTTCACTTTCACTGAACATCACATTCTTCTTTTTTCCCTTTTTCTTCTGATTCGGCCGTTTCGTTCGGTTTTGAGTTTTTCATTTTCGTGTGCGTCGTCGACTTTTTCTGTTTTCTCTAAAATAAAAACTTTTCGTTCGTCCATTTGACTCCCCCTCTTTCTCAAATACGCACTCCTATTCTTCAAGATGAATGCGTACATGTATAAGCACATATACACAATCGGTCAAACCGAACCGAATGCTGACCACTTTCACATCACATTCACTCTATAGCTTCCATTGCGCGTATGCGAATCGAGTTTTTATAGATTGTTTTTTTGATACCAGAGTTTTGATCGAAAAGATTTCAGACTTATCTTGACGATTTTCTTTGCAACTTTTTATAAAATGTTTTCCCCTATAGAAGACTTTGAAATGTGAAATCTTTCATCTTTTAATGTTCTTTTTCTCCTCAAAACTTCTTAGCTTGGTTGCGTTGAATCTACGTCAAATGCAGACGAAACAAATCGATATTAAAGTAGTCAAATACGAGGGGAACGTACATTCATGAGTAGAGTCATCGACATCTGATATGCCTACTGAAACTATAAAAATTGGTCTATTTTGTGATATTTTTTTCCCATTTGACAAGAGTCAAAGTAACAAATCATAAAAAGCAAGTGGCTCAAGTAAATGTCTTGTGATAATTTCTAAAAGAAACATTACAAGAGCTTCTGATGTTAGAAATCGTGATCTGTTATGTGATGCGAATGAAGAAACCGAGGAAGAAACGTAGAGTTTCCCTCTCAACAAAACGAAATAATAACAGCACACACACACACACACACACACACACACACACACACACACACTCGTACGATACTGAACCTCATTTCACACTTTGTCCGTTTGATGCAATTAGCACCAGAACGAAATCATTTGCTAATAGTTTGCGGTAAATACACTAATACATCGAACCATACATACATACATCACAACGCATGTCAGATAAAATAGAAAATCGCATAAAATTGCTGCTTGTAATGATGGAATGAGACGTGAATGTGCCATTGATTCCACTATTTCATCTAATCGAATTTCGAGTAACTGGTATCAAGCGAGCGTTTACGGATAAGTTCGAAATTAAACCAAACTTTGAGTAGATGATGTAAGTTATCATTTATTTCCGTTCTCTATGCATTTCATTTGTGTTGTTTTGCAAGTCATATTAAAAATACTTGAATATGGATGGCATCACGTGCGGAAGTGAAACAGAGACCACTCGTAAAGTAAGAATTTCAAATTCTTCATTCGACGCATTTTTATTTGACATGAGAGAGTTTCATTTTTATTATCCGATGCATAATTCAATTGTGTTGATTTTTTCGCTCTCTCTCTCTCTCTCTCTCTCTCTCTCTCTCTCTCTCCATCTATGTTGTCTTGTTTTAAGCACGAAAATCTTTCATTTATGTACATTCTATTCGCAAGTAAAATTACGATGTGAACGAAGAGCAGAGCTCAAAAATTGCATTTGCAAGCGAATTTCAGTTTGCATGAAGTCACGTGATAACGTGATTAATGGTCATAAAAATAACGCACACTCTCCGCCAAAACGACAACAACATCGGACCAGGGAAAATAACACAAACACATGACGATTGTAGAAAGGAGGTTTGGAGTATCTCGACATTTTTTTGTAATTCAGAGTGTCCATCATCAAATATGTTGCTACTTGAATATTTAATGAAAATTACGATGGCGCTCATCAAGGTTTTCATTTTGCTTTTGACCGTTTTAAATTGCCTGACAAGGTGCCTTCGTATTTAATGGGTTTTTTTCCTACGGAAATTCCGTGCATAAAACTCATCATGCATTTTTTTTGTGATCGAAATTATTGTATTTCAGCACCTGATTCGTTATTTGATATGTAAGTTCATTACATTGATATGGACTTTTTGATTATTATTTCATACATGTTTGATGTTAACAACACAAAATGATGACTCTCTAAGCAACTCCAAATTGACTGCGAAATGTAATTCGCATGGATTTTTTTCTATGTTTTCGTGTGCACTACACTTCGTCTGGTACTCGTGTAATTTGTGTCTTTTGGTAAAATCAAGATGCAATAATGTTCTAATAAATATTCAATGAATAAAGGATGAGTTTATTGAGAATAAATCGAATGAAAAAAAACACACACTCAGTACAACTGAAGCCATTCGTTTTTTTGTCTTTTGATGTACGTTTTTCTTTATCTATCTCTGTCTCTAGTACGCTTGAGTACTTTATTAAAAGGTATTTGTTTGTTGCTGTTGTTGGTAAATCGGCGTTACCTTGATAATAATGTAAGTGACTTCTTTATCAGTCGTTTTTTTCTCTGGCTCCGGAAAAACATTTCTAAATCTTATTGCTTGTCCGATGGTGTACATTTTGAATGAAAATGCCTAAGCTTCTAATAAGAAAATTGCAAACGTATCCATTTCGCAGGCGAGGCTCGAAATGAAAGAAAAGTGGAAAATAGATCGAAAAAAATATTGGGACTAGTCGATTGGAATTTTATCATAAGCGCACAATTGTCATTACATTACACACATACACACTCAAACCGACTCTCATTCATCCGAATGTAGAAGAGCAATGTGCCAGCAAAATCGCTTATTCGGTAATTCAATGCTTGACCAGTTGAAAGAAAAATATGAATCGAGATGTACTCGATGCATGAATCGATTTCTCTTCAGTTAATCATCAATAAATTCATATTACATATATAGAAATTAGAATTACATAAAAATGATGCGGCCATATTATCGTCATCATTATATATCATTTGCGAAACAGTTATCATTCGAATCGAATTTCGTCGAAATTAAATGAATAAATGCGAATGTTATGGATCAAAACGATGTTCACTCGTTCGATTTTTTTATTCAAGACAATTCCGTAATTGGGTGTAAGTCGTTGAAGATTTTTTTTCGATACGATTTTGTTTGAGTAGGCTAAACAATTCAGCCGAAAGCGAATATGTTGGATTTTCGTTTCGAATCGAATCTCATTTATCTCATGACATGGCATGATGTGCGGCGCACAAAACTAAATAAAATATGTAAAAAGAAAAACTATTAACAAAGCAGATAAGAGTCTGGTTTGTGTGCGATAACAGAAAAGTGTGGAAAAGTAATGCGCGTTTTTGAAAACGGGCGAGGTCGATTGAAGTTGGAGCCAAAAGCTCATTTCAAATTTAATGGTAAATCATTGGTTATTTCGGAATATTTTTTATAGCATTTTCGCTCCCTCCAGTCAGTATTCGTCTCATTCTGCCGCGCTCACACTCTTTCATTCTCTTTCAATAAATTAGAAAATTCGGAATCATTACTCTAGCGTCGGCTGTACACTCATCAAATCAAATTCTTTTGTGGCCATACATTTTTTATTTGCTATATTTGTTACAGTCTTGAAATGATGACTTTGAGCGATGATAGCAATATATGCGTTGTACATTGTGAAACTTGAGGGTTTTTTTCTCTGTTCTTTTTCGTCTTTTCAACCGAAAATATTCAAAAGAATGGCCTCCCGAAATGGTCGCCGCTTACACACATGAAATTTTTTTCATATTTGTCGCAACTAGGCACAATGAATGGATTTTCTTCATCAGCCACTTGGTTTTTATGACTTTTTCCCAATAAGAATAGGCTGCCATTTACCTCCTCGTCTCCGCTAATAAGACACGCACTTGAAATCCATATAAGTCAGCTCGGGACTTCAATAAAAATGAAAGTTAAACGGAATTTTCGATGAATTTAATGTACGCCATGCAACAACACATAGATACAGCGAGTATACTATATAAATTGATAGACATTTATTTTTTTTTATAGAACAGACGTAAACATAAAGTTCGTTTTGTATTATGATTTCCAATTTTTTGATCAGATTTGATACGGCTCTTGCCATCTGGACAATGAAAATATTTTACGATTGGAAGGATCAAGTTTTTAGTCGGAAAAAAAGATCAAATCGGAAGAATACATACTTCAAAGATTTTATAGACTTACGATGGTAGAGGGGTCAATTTCATGAACTATTCACACTTATTCAACATATTATGTCCGGGAGGCATACTTTGATTGCGATTGCGTGTATGATAAGGCATACAAATGAAATTTTTGTGTTGAATAAAAATCTAAACGATTCAAATCAAAAATTGAAACAAAAATTGTTCAATATTTCTAATTGTTTTGGCGAGACGGAATTGATAGAAAAGTGATGTCAATTTGATAGAAAAGTGATGCAATTAAAGGCGTAGAAGTGCCTTTCAATAAATTGATGCGCAAAATGAACAAATGCGTGATAGCGCATTTATATTTAATGAAATGACAAGTTTCATGAGTGGCCAGTGAGTTCGCTCAGCGTGTTGTTTTAATTTTTGTTCGCTTCAAAATTGTATGGAAAATTAAAAACTACATGGAGTTGGTTGTAATGAGTTGAACAATTTATCGTGTGGCGGCAATAAATGACATCCGGCGAAAAAGAATACAGAAAATTCAATATTCGATTAAATAGCGAAAGAGAAGATAGAGAAAATGGAAAGCGCTTGAAAACGATGCAGTTCACAGCGGTGGCAAACAATGTATATTTCAAGTAATTTTATGTGTGTTTTTTCATTTCTCGTTCAATCGCTTGCCGGACCGAACACTTTACTGTACACGCTCCCCTTCAAAATAACTCGCCTTCTAAAGCCAATGACAACCAATGCTGTAATGTATCGTCCTGTCGTTGTTGTCGTTTATTTCACAAAGAAACGATATACATTCGATCCTTTCACTGTTGTGATGTATGTTTTTGAGTGCCCGAGAAGCGACAGCAAATAGTATAAATTCTACTCAAAATACCAATTTCATTTTTATTTTACGCTTGAGATATACTGAAATCGGTTTTTCTTTTTGTTTGCACCGAATTCACTTGGCAATATAACAATAAAAGGATTTTATTCTTCGCTTGTGTGTTTTTTTTTAGAAATTTTGATATTATTGTATTTCGTTAATTTCAATGGAATGGCGATTGAGGTGAAATCAATTACTTATTTGTCGCTTTATCGCTTGAAGACCATACAATCGGGAATATTTTTTTTGTCTATGTTCTTTGAAACTTCGAATTTCACTCAACTTTCAGGTGCAGAAAGGAAAAAAATGTACGGTATATAATTCTAAGTAATCTCTTATTATGAAATCAGCAAAAAAAAGGAGGAGCAGTGATTGTTGTTCAAGAGAGAGAGAGAGAGAGAGAGAGAAGAGTGATGTGAAAATAGAAGACGAAAAACGGGAATGAGAGAAATCTTCTAAGCTTATATTTATGTTTCACACAAAATCTATTGATAAGCAATTTTATTAACTTTTCACTTGCTGCCAACATAATGGAAGCCTAATAACACTGAAATCCAGTGTGTATCCATTTGAAAATTGTGCTGTATGCGTATGTGTGTTTTGGTACGGGAATGGAAAATGGATGAAATCGAAGACGAAATGAAATCAAGCCAAAATTACAAACGAAGGGTGACCACATCTATATCTATGAATGGTTTGAGCGACTGACAGAGAGAGATAGAGAGAAAGAGCCTTCGACTTTACGACAAATAGACGCGTGCAAAGCATACTTTATGATGCTTGTTCATCATGTGCGTGTTTGATTCAAACGATATGTGCCGGTGTCAAAAGCAACAACGAAATAAGAGAATAAGTACGGCTAAAAAAGGAATCGATGTAGAGATAAAATTAAGAAATCGAAAACAAGGAAAGGAAGAAACAGAATAAAAGATGAACCAAACACATTCGCGCACCGAGGTCGAACGACAACAATGCCAAATCTATTACTGTTTAGTATTATTTTCACTTGAATGCGGTGAATATTTTTCATTTGGTTTGCCTTTTTCGGTGTGTAAACTACGATACAACGATTCTCATCAAGTTCGAATGGACCTTTTAACATTTTACTCATCGCATTTCGTTTTTCCTTCGTTTACAATTTATTCGCCGTTGAACGCACAAAATCCGCTACTTCAAACATCTTCTGGACATATGTGAATTTTGCCTGGAAATTGTTCGTATTTGTATTGCCTGTTGGTCAATATATTAGTGACCGCTCGATGTGCGTGCGTACATGTATGCGTCCATCATCACTCAGTCACTGTGCTACGCATTTATATAATTTTTCGCCTCACACACAATAACAATTTGTTGAAGTATTTTTTTTCTTCTTTTTTTCCAGATTTTTTCCACCCGCGTCGCTATATGCAACGGTGGGCATTTTCGCATTTCTTATTTATTCTGTTGCTTTTTCCATTCGAATTATAGTATTCGACTCACACCGAATCCGTATGTGTGTTGGACAGCCTATCGTCAAATTATTTGCTGTCTAGAGAATTTACAATGGAAAAACTTGAAATGAAAAAATATAAGTTTTCACACACGCATACAACTAAATGTATGTAAGGGAGCGAAAGATCATTCTTGCGCATTCTCTAGAGTTTGCCTCTTATACATCCGACACTTCTCATATATAACATGATTAACTATCTGCAGTAGTTTTAGATTGACTTTAAATTGAGTAAAATATTTGACAGCGGAATTAATGTTGGCCATTTTTGCCGAAAAACGATGTCCAAGAGTATAACAATTTGGAAGCTACGAAAACAAAATTAAATTGAATGAAAATGAGTGCCACAATGCTACTTCTTAAGAAGTCATTAATTGAAAACCATTGACATTTTCATGTCATTTAAATCTTAAAGAAACGTCAGATTTATAATTACAATCCTTGTTATTTTGTTCGTTTTTTGGAAATATAATCAATTGAACAATAGAAATTGAGTCGTTTCAATATTATATTGTAAAAAAATCGAAATTTACATCGAAAAAGATAAAAGACACCCACTAACGAACTAAACATTTCAAAGAATGTGAGTAATATGCGTCGAACAAAAGACGTATACCAAACATATATATTTGGCTTCTTATAATCGAGACATTGATAAAAACGAAAGCAAACAAAGTCGGTAGAAAATTTGGCTTATTGTAAGTAAAGCATTGTAAAAATAATGTTTTCGGTTTGCGTTGGTTGATTGAATTGAAGGGTCGGCATTAAAATAGAACGTTTTATCACATATTTATTTTCATATTTTCATCGATTTGTTGTTTTGCCTATTTTTCTATTACAATTTTTATGTATCGAAAGAATTCGTAACTTTTGTGTCATTTTCACTTGGGATGTCGATGTATGTTTCGCTGCTGTTGCTATTGCCGTTTATGGCAAAGTGTGTGCATTTGACGGCCCTTCTATAGATGGCTACAACAGATACATACCGATTTTATTTGTACTTTTCAGCGGACGCAACAAAGCAAATCTACACACTTTTCAACTGTATATGTGGCGGATGTGTTCGGGTGCGTGCGCGCGTCCGCTTCTATCGTCTTTATTTTCGCTAATTTTTCTTCTTTTCCTTTTTCTTCTCATTCTTTGTTGGCTCGGTTCGTCTTCAATACACTCATTTTTCCATCTAAACAAAACTCACACAGACATTAATGATCATACTCATGCTTTCGGTTTGAGCGTAAATGTAGAGCCTCCCTCTGCGCATTTTTTTTCTAATTAGTTTTTTTTTATATTTTCACATATATTTATATCGTTTCAATATGTGTTGCGATGGCCACCACTCACTCTCCTTATCTCCCCTCTTCTCTTTACTGATAAACAATTTTGATGAATTTTTCGTCATTTTTCCCAATACAATGCGTCAATAAATCAAGAATGATTTGCTTTGTGCAGCGTTTTTGATAATAATTTTTTTAGCTCAAGATGAATCTCTTAATATTTCGTCGGGAGGAATACATTTTCTTTTATGAAATATCGATTTTCATTCTTTCAACGCACGCTGGATTATGCTCGAGGGACATTTGCCGATTTCATAGGCACTGATAAATTTTTCCAATCATGGAACAAATTTCAGAACTCAACAATATCACTTCCTTTATATTTTACACAATTTTTTTTTTAAACTCTACATAGAAAATTGGATAAATGTTCGTTTTTCGGTTCTTCGTTCTGGGCTTGAAAAAGGGATTTTTCTTTCTCATTTCGGTTTGTGACATGCCAAATTATATGCATGGAACTTTATTTAAGTATCAAAATCACTGAAATTACTAATCGCTTTCAAAACCTGTTCTGTTTCTGATTTTCACACTGGAAAAGGTATGGATACATTTTAGCGGCTCCCAAAATCCAAATCACATTGCATGATTCGTGCAGCATAAACTTGTTTGCATGATATTAAAAAAATAGTCAAACACACGTGTACACAATACGCTGAATTCACAAACGTATGAATCGAAAAGTAGAAAAAAAAAACAGAAACATTTCTGCTCAATTGCCTTTCATGAATTTCAGATTATGAAAACAGATTTAAAAGTAAATTTAGTCGGTATCGACCATTTCTATGGTTTTTCATTCATTTTTGGACGGAAAACTTTTTTTGCAAAGTATAATCATTAATTCGTTTTTTTTCATGCCACACAAACATCGAAAAAAATTTAAATACGCTAATCGTTGAATGGTAAAATCGATTGCCAATTTTGTGGGTTTTTCAGTTTATGCAAGTGAAACGTAGTTTTACGAAATGTAAGTAGTGAATAACATTGAATTTCATTGCGCTTTTTCCACATTAAATCCGTTAACGATCCAGTAAATTGAATTCAAACAGATTTACCAGACATTCCTTATCATTTAAAATTTAAAGCGCACATTCACCTAAATATTATCGACTCACTGTAAGTGACATAAAATTGGTAAATGAAAAAAATATTAAATTTTTTATTTTCTATGGACACAATCACACACACACACACACACACACACACATAAAAGAAGAATCAAGATCAACAACAACATCAATTGAGTTTAACATTAGAGTAATTGAAAAGTAAAAACAAAACAGAGAAAAAATGTGTGAACAAGAATAAAACTTACAGAACTTCACTGGACGTTATATTTAATTATCATTCCGACACAAAACGCGCGTAAGTTTGGCGATGCCTAAAAACTGGCCACCACTTCTTGTTCGCGTACGCGTATTTTATAGACTAAAATGAACGATATTCGGTACGAATCTATAGCGAAATAAAAATTGTTTGTTTGAAAGAAGAAGGATCGGATACACACATACACCGTTGAAACGGCTAGCTACCGAAAAATTGATACGGTCTGCACACGGCTTCTCTGTCCAACTTGTTATTTTCTTCTTTTGCACTTCCCTTCTCTTCCCATACACTTCTCTCGCTCTCTTTTTTTAATATTATTATTATTATTGTTATAACTGTTGTTTTTCCTATATGTGAAAACGGTCACTTCGTCGTCGTCATCGTCGTTGTCGTCGCCGTGTTGATTTCACATACAAGTGGCCAACTACCACCAATAGTCTCATTTATGTGCGCACGGATATATATAAATCGTCGAAACATACTCGCCGTATGTGAAATTGAGAAATCGAGAGTTTTTATGTTGTCATATGGTACGAGCACCGCATTCGATTGTGTACTACATTGTGTATTAGATTTTTCTGTTGCTCGATGGTCGCACCGTAAACTGTTCTTGTGTTTTTGTATAAATCTACTATTCGCTTGTGTCACACATGAACAACTAACTGTCGGATGCCCGCTGTAATTCACATTCTTTTTTATTTGATATCGCTTCGGCATTGTATGTTCCACCAACGTCGCCGCCGCCGCCGCCACCACCACCAACGATACCGTCACTTCATCCCTCATTCATTCATACACACAGTACACACAAGTGAGTGTGTACACATACGCACACTTTCCATTTCTTTTCATACATACATTCGCTTTCTCTTTACACGATAAACTTATTTACTTTTTTTTCGGAGTCGGCATTTAACTAATATTTTTCATTTCGGCATTTTGTAGATGGAGAAACACACATATAAAATGCGCACTGTGTGCTTCGGAGGTGCTCAAAAAGCATACACAAACTCACTTTCACTCATACATTCGCACACAGTTTTTTTTCTCAAGTGAAAATAAAATATGGAAAAAATATGAATTTTACCAATAAAATTGCGATGGCACAGTAAACACTCGGTGTTGCGACACAGTTTCGAAAATCCTGTTAGATGGATTGAACGCAAAGAATAAATTTCAGTAAATCGAGTGAATACTGTAACTCATCACTAATACTTGTTCATTTAAGGGAAAAAATTCATATAAAAATTGTACCAACAATCTTTGTGTGGTTCGCTCTGTCTCTTTCTAACCGATTGTCTGTTCTGAAAAATCTCTTTGGAAAAGAAAAAAAAATATTTGAAGTTTATGATCGCATTTAACATTGATTATTGCCACAATATCTGATGTATATCTCAAATGGCGAGCAACAACGAAAGCTTACCAAAATCAAATGATTTTAAACGCAACGCTACTTGTTTTCTGTATATTGTCTCAGACATAGTCAAGTCAGCACATTCATTTTATGAACAATAATAATTTTGACAACGATAAAAGTGAATGCGATAAAATTTGGCTCTAAAATCTTTATTTTTCTTTTTTTCAAAATAAAATATATCAACGTACAGTGTTTTTTGTACGTGCTAAAGTACAATTGAAAACTAAAAAAAAAATATTATAACATAATGTTATTAATAATACAATTTTCGATTATTTCACATTCTATCAAATTTCATTATTTTTGTTTGGTCAACTCTTTGTAATGTTCTACGCTGCCAAACTCAACATTTGGTTGTATTTCTGGAACGATCTCTTTTGGCGGTTCAACTTCTTCTAATTTTTGTGCGGTTTTTTGCGTTTTCTTTTCCTTGATTTTGCTTCGTACTTTATTGGCCAATTTTGCCGTTGCTAAGACTTTACTCACTTTATTACCTCTCAACCAACGCTTATCCCATGATTCATCCTGATGCAAATAAAAATGAGATTAAACGTTTTCTTTTATTAGAAATATTTCATATGCATTGTCAAATAAAAATATAACTTCAACTTGTGGGGATTTCAAGGATTCAGCATATGCAGTAAAATATACCTTTGGCTCAGGTGACTCTATGGGCTCTTTTGCTTTGCTACGGGTTTGACGTGTTGATTTCTCTTCTGATTTCATCGCGTTCAATTCAAGTTGTTCAAAATCGAGATCTTCATCTTTGCCCAAATCGATAATATCCTCGTCATCATCGTCGACGTTGGATTTTTTGCTTGTTGGCGATTTGGACTTTGATTCGCTGCTTTCCGACTCACTCACGCTACTTTTACCACTTTTTGTCTCTTCAAAATCTGATTCATCCGAATCATTACGTCCTGCGTCGGTTTCCACCACGTTTGAATTTCTCGAATCTGTTCCTTCGTTTGCATTTTCATGTTCATCCGGCTCTGTAGTAGGTTGCGGCTCTGGACTTTCGGCAATCTCCAAAATTTCTTCATCTTCAATAATTTCACCATCTTCCATTTCTACTGTGATCTCATCTGGTTTCTTGCCTTCGCTTGGTTTGTTGCGTTCCGTTTTCTCTTGTGTTTCCACATTTACAACGTCATCAGCCGTTTTTCCGTCCTTACTTGCATTAGCCTCTGCTCTCCTTTTCGCTTCAGATTTCTCTTTAATTTTCAGTAAAAAGAGTTCATCCTCTGTCAAATAAAAATGAATTTTGAGTTAATTAAAAACAAACTTACAATCATGTGTTTTATATGGTTAAAAAAACTGACCTGTTGGTGGTCGCACCACTTTCTCAATAACTGGCATCGTAATATAACTTCTCTTTGTTTTATTTTTCTCTTTCTCGTTCTTCTTGTCTTCATTTTCCGAATCACTGCTAGAAATACACAGAATTTCGGGTTCGGCTACTATCGGTACCACATCATCATCATTGGGAATTGTTGCTTCTACGCTTTTCTCCGGTGATTTTTCCTTTTCCACAATTTTCTCGGGCGATTTTTCAATTGGCAGTTTTCCATGATTATTGTGGATTTCCTTCTCATTTTTATCGCCTGACTCTTTTTCCGTAACAGAGCACGACCCATCAGATTCATAATCTTCCATTTGTCGTTGACGGAAATTGCGCTTTAAACGAACCGGCTTTGTGGCCGGAACTTTTGGTTCCTCCGCCAATTGTTTTTCACTGACTCTCTCATTTTGCTTACTATTACTTTGTGATGCCGTTGTCGATTTTGTTCTCGGTTCCTTCTCTTTTTCTTTGTCGGTCTCTTTGCTGGGCGCTTCATCGGAATCATCCAATTCTATCTTTGTAACTGGTTCGAGTGCCAATTGGCTACGGATCGCGCGAGCACGTGCCTGTAGTTCCAGCAACTCCAAAACGGAATATTGCTTTTCACCATTCTGCTCGGATGGATTTTCAGTGGATGCGGTTGCTTTTGGCGTTATTTTTGACAAAGAATCTAAAAGAAAAGAAGAATAAATTTCAATATGATTTCAAAAATTAAATGAAATAAATTATTAACCTTTCTTTAATTCACGCTTCTTTTTCTTTTTCGGTTTACTCAGTTCATCATTTGAGTCGGATGAGATTTCTTCCAATGAAATATGCTCTGCAAGAAGGACAGACGTTCAATTTTTGTGCACAAGATATATGCATTGCTCACTATGGGACTTACCTTCAATTTTCTCTACATCAGATCCAGAGTCAGACGATTCAGTGTCTGTGGGACATTTTGTCGCATTAATAATTGCCATCAAGCGTTTTTTGGATATGCCCAAAACTTCTTCAAGACAAATCTCTTGAATTTCTTCCAATTGTTTTTCCTAAAAGGAGTTTATTTATTGAAAACTTGAATTGAATTTGAATAAGGTTGATGATAGTACCTGCAAAAATTCTGGTATGATTGATTCAATCGTTTTGGTTTTTAATGAACCGAAAATTTGTTTTATTAATTCTACCGGGTCATCGACATAATGTTCCAATGATTTGAGTTCATCTGGTTCACGTTTTATTGACAATAATGATTTCTTTTCCTCTTTTATCGACTTCTTTTCTTCTTTAACCGATTTCTTCTTGCGATTTTCGGTGGGCATCTTCTCCACATAAAAATATCTAATCGAACAATATTTAAAATACAATTTCAATGCAAACAATAAGGTGTGTATATCAGCAATTTTTTTTCTTATAAACAATAATTATGTGTCGGTTTAGTTGAAATGTCAAACGATAAGTGACAGTTCATGTTCGAATATTTGTGTAAGTGTGTGCGAGCGGTTCAGTTTCGAACTGACAGTTCACCGATAAAAAAAATTAATAATTGGTTTCCATTTTTTCATCTGCGTTCGGCACAAGTACGAAAAGAAACAAAATGTTTTTGGCACGACGAATTCCTGCTGTTATCAGGTAAGAAATACATTAAAAAAGCGCATAAGTGCCAACTGAAATGATGAATATATTGTTTTCTTCTTACATTTTCTATGAACATACAGCCGCAATGTATTTTCTGCCGGTTTATTGCCTGCAGCACAAAAGCATACATTGCCCGCATTGGGATATGATTACAAAGCACTCGAACCAATTATTTCGGGTGAAATCATGGAATTGCATCATTCCAAACATCATCAAACCTATATCACCAATTTCAATGCGGCCGAAGAGCAATTGAAAGATGCCGTACAGAAGAATGACACTTCAAAAGTAATTGCGTTGCAAGGTGCATTGAAGTTCAATGGCGGCGGTCATATCAATCACTCGATTTTCTGGAAAAATTTGAGCCCAAACAAATCCAAACCATCAAGCGATTTACATGGTGAAATCGAAAAAACATTCGGCAGTTTCGAGAATTTCAAGAAGGAATTCACCACTGCAACAGTTGCCGTACAAGGAAGCGGATGGGGATGGCTCGGTTTCAATAAGAAAAACAACAAAATTCAAATCGCCACATGTTTCAATCAGGACCCATTGGAGGCTACAACAGGTAATGATGACAATGGAAACCGATGACAAGTATCGAGGCGCTGACAAATCTTAATCTTACTTATTTCTTAGGTTTGGTGCCGTTGCTCGGTGTTGATGTCTGGGAGCATGCCTATTATTTACAGTATAAGAATGTTCGTTTGAACTATGTTGAAGCAATTTTCGATGTAGTCAACTGGGAGGATGTCAGTCAACGTCTTGCCGCCGCTAAGGGCAATTAAGTACCAAACACTTTTGCATTGACCAGTTATAGGATTGATGATTTTGAATAAACCTATTTTTTCAATAAAAAAAATGTGAAATTTTCCAATCAAATTGGATGCATACTTTAAAAGTCAAATGTAATAAAAGAATTATGCTTTATTTAAAATGTGTTGATTATGTGTCGATTACGCAACACTCTTTGCAAAATAACCTATGATTCCTACAACATGAAAAAAATGAAATGTTTTCCATTTTATGAAAATTCTTCATTCGGTGCAATTAAGATTGCATGTCAAGTCAACTTTATGAGCAAATTTTGTGTATTTACGCAGCACCAATTGAAATGTATATGCATTTTGCTTAGGCATTCATTTCGAACTCTGTACAAAACAACATGTTGTCCGATGAACTGTCAAATGATCTGACACTTTTATGTAAGAAAGCAGTACCGGCTCAGTTTCGAATGTCACATATGTCTATAGAATCGAAAGCTGTCAACTGCTGCAATACACTGAACACAATATACATATAAACACGTGGGTCATCGTTGCCTTGTTCAAGCGAATTATTGAAATTTTACCCGAAATTTGAACGTTTTCAATGAAATTATTGTAATTATTGTAAATTTTCGAAAATCTGTCGTTGTGTAAAAATCCCATCACCATGAGTTCGTCGTCATTTTTCTTAAAAGGAAAGCCAAAATCGGCAAAAAAGCGGAAGGTATGTCCATGAACCAGTTCCAAATCGTGAAATTGTTTATTCAAAATTTTCTTTTATAGATGCCATTGGATAGTAAATTTGGTAAAAAGAATGAATTACCAAAACCGCCAAAAGTTGATCAAACCGAAGATGACGAAGAGATTCACAGCTCTGATGAAGATGAAGAGAATATGGCAACGGAACAGTTTTCGGAAGTTGAAGATGAAGAAATTGCCGAAACTCCACAAGATAAACGGCTAAAATTGGCCAAATTGTATTTGGAGGAAATAGAAAAAGAGGAAAAAAGTCGAGCCGAAGATCGGGAACTGTTGGAAAACAATGTGTCACAACGTTTGACTGATGAATATTTGGATAGCATTGGTAAACTACGGAGAAAAGTAGCCGAAACCTATACAGGATATGATGAAAAGAATATAGTACAAGTAAAGCATAAGTTACACCAATTGCCGGTGACATGTGTTTGTCTAACGGCCGATAATAAATTTCTGTTTACGGGAAATAAATCAGCCATCGTGCTGAAGTGGAACTGTGACAGCATGAAAGTAATCGGCAACATTGATTGCAATGTTGGGAAGAGTGTTGATGAAATTGAAAATAGTAAGAAGAAACGACGACCACAGACCTATGCACTGGCAGTCACAACTGATGGCAAATTTTTGGTAAGAAGATTTATTCACATTTTTCTCGTTTCTTTTGAAACAAACAAATCAAAATTTATTTCGTTTTTATCTCAGGCAATTGGCGATATGAGTCCATACATTCAAATCTGGTGCTGCGAAAAATTGACACATTTACAAACATTCAAGGGACACCGAGATATTGTTACATCATTAGTATTTCGAAAAGATACACATGATTTGTATTCAGCAAGCAGAGATCGTTCGGTAAAAATTTGGTCACTCGATGAAATGGCATACGTTGAAACACTGTAAGTTGGACTATGAAAATGGAAAAGAAGTAACTATTTAATGAAAAAAATCTTGTGGAATTTCACTAGGTACGGTCACCAGTCAGCGATAACCTGCATCGATGCATTGTCACGGGAGCGTGCCATTACAGCTGGTGGTTCGGATCGAAGTGTACGCATTTGGAAAATTGTCGAAGAATCACAGCTAGTGTACAATGGCCATAGTGGCAGTATCGATATAGTCAAATTAATCAACGAAGAGAATTTCATTTCGGCTGGAGACGATGGGTATGATATTCTACGTCTGCTTTTTGTTCATGTTTTTTTTAACTGGTTATGTTTCAAAATATAGGACGCTTTGTCTGTGGAGCGCAATGAAAAAGAAGGCATTATGTTCCAAGGAGTTGGCTCACGGAAAATCTGATGAAAATGATCAAGCCAATTGGATTAGCGCAGTTGCGACATTGATCAATACAGATATTATAGCTTCAGGTAAAATACAGAATCACATCATTTCAAAATGCTTGCATCACATTCATTGAGCTTTTCTTTCTTGTTTCAATAGGATCATGTGATGGAGTGATTCGATTATGGAAATTGGGTGAAAATTATCGAGAAATGTCGCTTTTGTTTGAGGTGCCTGTCCGAGGTTTTGTAAACAGTTTAGCGTTTACAAATGATGGAACAAAATTGATAGCGGCCGTTGGCCAAGAGCATCGATTGGGCCGATGGTGGCGAATCAAGGAAGCCAAAAATTCCATCATAGTTATACCATTGTTGAAAAAATCCTCATAAAATGAAAGACTATGTATCCAATTAATTGTTAAAAAGATTAAATAAAAATAACAAATTCTATATTTTTTTCTTATTTCCAATTGATTTTTACTTTATTTCGGTACTTCAATGCAATTTTTGAAACAAAAACAAAAACCATGTGTAAGAACCATTGATCAAACAATTCGTTATGATGAAATTCTATTTCGGAAAGTTTTATACAGTAAAGATTTCTCAGTGTGTTTTTTTTCTTGCTATTGATTTAATTTTTTCGTTTATTTTGGAGCCAATGCGTTTAAATCAGCAATGCATTTGGACAAAGTTTCTTTGTCTTGATCGGGTGTAATGCTGCCAAGTACTTTGTTTGTAACCCAATTAACCAAGTGCTTTTGTTTAACACGACGTTCAACCAATTGAATGTCAACTTGGTAGTCCAAACGGCGTTTCACTTCATTGAACACATTTGCCAATCGTTCACGGTAAGCGGCTTCCAATTGCAATGCAACATTTTCTTTTTGGGCATCGTTCAACAACAATTGACCATCAGCACGCCATTGTTCTTTCTTTTCGCTTTCGATTGCTTCTTCATTGGCGGCAATGTCATCTCTGCGACCCTGTTCCCAATCGGCTTCGTATTGATCGACTTCTGCGTCCAATGATTTTTTGACAGCTGGACCGAATTTCTTGATACCGATGATCAAAAGGGCGAAAAATGATATACCGGCATAGTATTCGTGTTCCATGACATAGATTTCTTTCGATGCCAAGTAGGTGAACAATGATGCACCGAAAACGTATGGACCAGACACACCAGTTTTTTTGTAGAAGAATTGGAACCTGAAAAACAACAACAACAACAACGGTAACAGTGTTGAATTCAATGTCATCGCTTTTGATAATAATTTAGCTACCATTCCTCTGGGATGAATCCATAGCGAACGGGGGCTGCTTCGATTCCACGAACTGGACGTTGGTAACCAACTTCAGTTGGTGTTGATGCAGCAGCAGCAGCCGATGAGGTCGACGATGTTGTGCTGGTTGCTCGAATTAATTGATTGAGCGGTTTGCGAACTAAAAAAAATTTTTCGTGATAAATATATTCTTTCGTTAAATTTCTGTTTGATAACAATTCAATTTAGCATCCTTTACAAAATATAAACCGAAAATATCTTTTTTTCAATATCAATGGGGTGACTGTCATTTGTCTTTTCAATCATAACCAATAGTGATTACATAAACTTTATTCACCACCGGAATGAAGTGTGCACGATACAATCACATTTTTACGGTCTTAAAATTCACAAATAATATATTAACCATTTGCGTGTTTTGTAATTTGTGGAATTTATGTGTTTACTCACCTTGGAAGACGCTAGCCCGTGACAACATTTTGATTTTAAATTATTTTTAATGAAATAATCTTCGACGTCCCAAGTTATCTATGAGAAGAAAAATATGTCTAATTTTTTATTCAATGCTACCAACTGTATATAAGTGACATCTAAAGACAGTATAGAGCAATAGCAGATGGCGCCCATTATGTCAAATCATTAGTACAGATATTCGAATTTAGCTCACAACACGTATATTCGTAAATATTGTATGAAGTTTTTCTTTTTTTTAACATAAAGTAAATAAGTTTTAAAAAAAAGTTATTATTTTTGTTAATATTAGACAAGTGACAAAAGAACAGAAGACGAACACTTTCAACCAGCGAAAATTGTTCATTTAATCATTAAAGTATCATTTTCGAAATTGATAACAAGTACTAAACGTAATTTGACATTGCAACGAGAAGTGATTGATAAAAATATAAAACGTAAGTCAAAACTTAAAAGTGTTTGTTTGAAACTATTTATTATTGAAATATCCATTGAAATCGAAAAGAATAATGGGTACCGGATGTTCATCGTGTCTAAAAGGGGATGAAACAGTTGTTGTTCAACCAGATACGGTAGGTTCACTTGCTTAAACACAAGGACCTTGTTGTTTCTTCACACAATTAATTTATGTGAATTTTTACTATTAGGCTGCCCGACGTCAAATGCAAATGGAAGCAGCCGAACGTCGACGACAAGAAAGTGAAAATCGTGGCATCAAAAATCCGGAAAAAGTGCGTCAAATGCAAGAACGAACCGCAAGAATAGAAAAACAGGAGATTGAAGCAGCTAAAATGGGTGAACCCACCCTACGGGTAAACATCCATATTTATAAAGAAAAAAACCAAGCCTGAAGCCCAAATATAAATGTTTTTCTCTATTTACAGTGGACATCTGATTGAAAATAATGTTTATTCCATCGAATTGCACATCCAAAGAAAGTTTACTTGCACTGTGCACTGTGATAATCCAGCAAATTGTGAAACTCAGCCGTGGATCTTGTTTTTATCTAAAAAAATTGATTAAATGTTCAACTCGTCTATATAGTATTTCAATTGTTCTTTTGCCAAAAATATTCTATCATTTCTATATGCGCGTAATCGAAAGTCAAAAGTGATTCATGCATTTTGGACCATTTCCTCTAAGAGATAACGGTTTTAAGCCGTTCAACACACGTTTACCATTGATATACCATTTTTTATTAATCTACATCTTGTTACAACAATAAAACGTCATTTTAAACAAAACAAAAAAAGCATCTTGTTTGAATCATTGTTCGCTCACACTTTGGTTTGTTTTGGTTCTTACGTCGATTTGTTATCCAATTTCGAATATTCTTATTCGAAAAGAGAGGGAGAGAGAATAATAGTTTGACAGTTCTCTGTTCAACATACACAAGCACACAGTTGTGCTGAGGTGTGTGCGTATTTGCGGTTTTATCACACGTTAGGCTACTTGCATTTCTGCATGTGTCGAACATACAAAATTGTCGGCGTTTATCTAACGGAGAGAACAACATTTTTTTATTAAACTCATCTAGAATATTGTAACTATCACATCTCATAGAAGCCCCAAATCGAATGCCAATCAATTGATTTGAAACGCACAAATAAAAGGAAACAAATCGATTAGATGTGTATTTATTTGAATATCACTCAGTGTATATAGTATATTTTTTTGTTAAGGAAAGTGGTTTGGGTGCGTGTGATAGCAACAAAAAGTGAAATTGCATTTTTGTGTATCACAAAATTGTGCTATTGTCAATTGTTCAACGCTCAAAGTACAAACGTTAAATTTAAATCGCCAATATGCTTGAACCGCCAAAGGAATCTCAGGTTTGTAATATAAAATATATATTTTTTTCAAAATGATTTTTAAAATGATGATTTTTATTTGTGGAACTGTTCAGTTTTTTTTAATTTTCGATGTATTATTAAAATAATCCAAATTTAAAAAGTATTCAATTAAGTTAGAAAGTTTTTGTGATTTTGACATTGTAAAAAATTCGATCCGATAGATGCCCTTCAATCGTCCTTCTCTCATTGACGTCCAAATATATCTTTACGACGCTTTTGCAGCGATGATTGAAATGCAGAGGGGAAAATCGACTGAAATTGCAAAGAATTCTTT
The DNA here is from genome assembly GCF_009176525.2 of Contarinia nasturtii. Taxonomy (NCBI): domain Eukaryota; kingdom Metazoa; phylum Arthropoda; class Insecta; order Diptera; family Cecidomyiidae; genus Contarinia; species Contarinia nasturtii. The sequence goes on along the minus strand of NW_022198211.1, from coordinate 2,696,354 downwards.
CGGACAAAATCTCATGTGGAGTTTTTCGATTCAATGTTACGCACAAAAATTACAAAGTTTAAGAATGTAATCAAAACAACAATTTCAAAAAATGATATTTTATGATAGAGAAAAAATGCGGATATTCTTGTATAGAGTTGAACAATTAACAATTCAAATACAAGCAACGAGTTGTTTTTTTAAATTGTCAATTGGCTTATTTATAGCCTACAACAAAATTGAAATTGTTTGCTTGAGAGCGTGGTCTTTGCGTGTGATATATAATTAAGTACACTTATCATAAACACAAATTTCATTCACTGAAGATATTTGTGATGCGCAACGACGTCAACATATAGTATTTATCTTTTGCGTGGCACGCACCAGCCCGTTTGTTTGCACGTGAGTGACTATGCTCAAATTAAATACTTACAATAGATGCACTGTGTATCGTTCGTATCAATATAGGAAGATAAATTGCGGCTTAATTTGTTGGCAAGGACAAGATGCGGTTTTAAATTTAGAATATTTGCTGTTATATCTTTTTAAGACAAAATGCGGCGACCTTTGCAAATTACACATAGACAGAATTTAAATATAAACCAGCTGTTCAATAATTTATTCAGCCAATCTACGTTTCGATTCAATTGCAAACAATTATGTTCGTCCCTATGCCGAATTCAGCATTGTGACATTGTTTTAGGTCATGTTCAAAACATTGTATGATATCACCGAATCAACGGCTGATTTTTCGAATATTTGAATGAACCCTTGGGTTTTGTTACATCGGAACTACATTATCTACATCAGACGAATGCTAAGTGTAAATGCGCTTATCAATTTATTCCAAAAATGTCCATTATGATAAGAACATCAACACAAATGAAAACAATTTAAAATATATATGTGTTCGAACACACTCTATACACATACGAAACCCTACTAATGGAATCGTCCAAAAATACAATTGTATTTTGTTGCCACGAAACAAATACATTGAGTATTCCTAAAAGCTGGAGTTAATAGAGATAATGATTACATATAGCGTCGTAAGATCTGTGCTGATTTATTTTTTTCTCTGTCTGTTCTATTGCCGATCGCCAAGTATAAATTGTGGTCTGTGAGTGAAGCCAATCGATTGATAACTTGACAAATAATACCGCGATAAAAATATTGGTGACAGAGACAACAAAACAGCCGCTATATTGGGGCGCTTCGTCCGACTCGAAATCCAACTGTTGTACAATTTACGGCATCCAGTCAAGTGACGACTTTATTCCAGATCGCTCATAAATTCAAACGACTCCGTTTGCGAATCAGAATCAATTTATTTCGTCTAGTTCGTATTTTGAATATCGCTGCACATGTTGTTGAGTGCAATTTTTTTTATATTCGCAATTTTAAGTATTTCGGCCATTTATTGTTGTAGTCGCGATTTTGATCCGTCGGACTTTTGAAAGATATCGTTTCACTTTCACATTTTCAACGAAATACTTGAAATTTTTTCAACAAAATGCCAGGACCAATGGATATTTTAATGAGCCAAGTAAGTGTGGGATTTTCGAAACAATTTCGAATCAATTGACATCAAACCCAATAAAATAGTCAAACTGTAAAGAATTTGTGTTTTTTTTTTCGAAAAAGAAAATAATACAATTGCACATGTTTGTCTAACATAGATGATTTTTTCATAACAATACAATGGTGTCACACGCTGAAAAACACGTTTCTAGACACCTGTTCTCAATTCACAATTGATTGTTTTTTTTTTTTTATAAATTAATAATAAAATCAAAATAAGACGTAATTATTTTCATCGCCGAATTATTGTCTCATAAAACTGATATAAGTAATAATTATTTTGATGGAAAATTCAGCAAAAGATCGGCTTATAATATAGAAAAACAAAAACATGTATTTTTTTGAAAATATGGAAACAAACATCCTTTGAAAAATGCGAATCGGTATATTTCTTTCAACCAGATAACATAATTGTACGTATTAAGCAGTATAGTCAGACGAATGTGATGCCATTTGACACTACGATTGTGACGTTATTGATAACGACCTTTTCGAGATTTGCTCGATTTTGTGTGCTCCACTTTTCTCAGTTGCCCTTTAAACATATTGAATTTTTCTTTTTGTCAAACAAAGTTTTAAGTCATATTTTGTAACAAACAAAGTTCTTATCAAGGTTATTTAATTGCCGTTTTTTTACTACTTCACAATTGCATATCATTCAATCATTGAAAAATGTTTGGATTATACGATAATAGTATTTTTTGTTATGTCATGCCATGATGACAATTAATATTTTTATTTTCGTTTAAATGTTCCACCAGATAGTAGAAACAGCAAGATAATAGAAATAATATGCTTCAAAGAGCAATTTTGTATCTCCGCATTTAAGCTATAAAGCGATCTTTTTTGTTATAGCTAATCATATAATTTATATATATGCTATGAACAGGTTCGCGGCCACCAACGCAATGCATCCGACACAAAGGAATTTCATGAGGTTACTAAACGAGATGCACTGATGCATTTTGAACTTGAACTGAAGACTTTATTGAACACCGTCAAATCGAACGAACTTCAAAGTTTCTATGATAAGGAAATGCAACGATTCGCCGCGTTGTTCGGACGTTTTTTGCAAGAAGAGGGTCCATCGGTTGAATGGGATAGAATTCAGAAATTACCTGCCGACGCTGTTAAAGACTACGCAACACTTTCAGCACCAAAAAATGAGAGCATTGTAAGTTCATTTTTGTGAAACGTCTTTTTTCCATTCTGATCATGTTGGACCAACTTATTTTTTAAAAAAATCCATAGATTCGTGAACATTTGAATAAATTGGTGGTAATCAAACTGAATGGTGGTCTTGGTACATCAATGGGTTGTCATGGTCCAAAATCGGTGATTCCAGTGCGTAATGATCTTACCTTCTTGGACTTGACCGTACAACAAATAGAAACATTGAATAAAACATACAACGCCGACGTCCCTCTAGTCTTAATGAACAGTTTCAACACAGACGATGACACAGAGAAGATTATCCGAAAATACAAAGGTTTTCAAGTCAAAATCTATACATTCAATCAAAGTTGCTTCCCACGAATTTCACGCGACTCAATGTTGCCAATTGCCAAGGATTATAATATTGAAAATGACATGGACGCGTAAGTTTTCTTTTTTTTTTAGTCCAATTGATTTTAATTTACATCGGTCATTGTCTCTCTCTCTCTCTCCCACTATAGATGGTATCCACCTGGACACGGTGACTTTTACGAATCGTTCCAAAATTCTGGATTGTTGGACCAATTCATTCAGGAGGGCCGTGAATATTGTTTCCTGTCTAACATCGATAATTTGGGTGCAACCGTTGATTTGAACATTTTGAATAAATTGCTTTGCGAAAAAGGCTCGAATGGCAAGCCCATTGAATTCGTTATGGAAGTGACAGATAAAACGCGCGCCGATGTTAAAGGTGGCACCTTAATTCAATACGAGAACAAACTTCGGCTGTTGGAAATAGCTCAGGTACCAAACGAACACGTTGACGATTTCAAATCGGTGAAAACGTTCAAATTTTTCAACACCAACAATATTTGGGCCAATTTAAATTCGATGGAACGTGTTTTGAATGCAAGAACATTGAACATGGAAATTATTGTAAACAATAAAACACTGGACAATGGATGCCGTGTTATCCAATTGGAAACAGCCGTCGGTGCAGCTATGAAATGTTTCGAAGGTGCCATTGGAGTGAATGTGCCACGGTCTCGTTTCTTGCCCGTCAAAAAGACATCCGATCTATTGTTGGTCATGTCGAATTTATACAGTTTGAAAGGCGGCTCATTAGTTATGTCACCGCAAAGAATGTTCCCAACAACACCGCTCGTTAAGCTCGGCGATAATCATTTCAGCAAAGTCAAACAATTCTTATCGAGGTACTTTTATTCATCTATTTTATGTTTTTATGCCGGAGTCAAGGACATGACTAAATAGTTCATTTACAGATTTGCAAATATTCCGGACATCATTGAATTGGATCACTTGACGGTTTCGGGTGATGTAACATTTGGTCGCGGTGTTTCATTGCGGGTAATTATCACTTTTGCGCATAACAAACAAACGCAAATTAAACGGAATTTTTAATCTTATCATTTTTGTCGTTTCGTAAATAGGGAACTGTTATCATCATCGCGAACCATGGAGACAGAATTGATATACCAGCTGGCGCCATTCTTGAGAATAAAATAGTCTCTGGCAACATGAGAATCTTGGATCATTAAACTGTGCAATTTTATGCTCTTGCTAAAGATCTTCCATTTTGGGCCAGAACAAAAACAGTCATAGTTTCGACGAATTGCGTTACTTGAATCATTTTATGATCTAATTGAAGTTGTAAAAAATTTATTCATAAAAAAGTTGTTAATGTTTTAGAGAGGATTTTTAAATTATAGATCAATTCCGCTGATTTTGATTTTGTTCGCATAGACAGTTTTTTTTTCTTTTGAGATGTAAAACATCGAATTAATGCCCATTGTTTTCAGAGTTAAACACATTTTTAGGCATTCAAATGACAATTTATTTCTATGTACCTTATTTGTAGACATTTATATTTTGCTTTTCAAATAATGATATTTGTTCCGTGACGTTGACGTCACGATAAACACTTAAATCAACCCCCCTTATCAAATGAATAAAGTGCAAATTATAGATGTAGCAAATTAGATATTGTTTTTTTTTTTCGTAGAAATTTCGAATTGAAGTATATATCTAATAATAAAAAAATGAATCACTTCCTGTTTTATAAACCGATGCCACAAATCTGTTTGAAAATAGTTTGAATAGTCTTGTGACTTCGTTCAAAAAAAAAAAATATTTCTTCTGCGGCAACGGCTGAGCCGTATTTTCGAAATGTCAAATGTGTCAACTGTCAAAGTCATGCTGGCTCAATATGTGTATGTGCGAAGCTCAAACAGCTGCACCAAAACTATATGTGAGATGAATGATGAACATATCAATGCCAATGTTTTTATCAGCACCGATTTATCAGTGAATGAATGAAATGTGTATTATAGTTTCCGAGGCGAGTGTGTTAATATTTGTTTGATTGTCTGCGTTGGATCGTCGGCATTTTTACGTGGAATAATTTAGCATTTATTCTCGAAACAATCTCGATACCAACTATTCAATGAGATTCTAATAAATGCAAATCGTGTTCATGGAAAATCGATTGTGTTCTTTAAATGAAGATGTGAAACAAAAATTCAAAAAGTGTTCTTACTGAGTGTGTCCGATGTTAGTCTATACAATAACAAATCGAGTTATTTCGATTTAATGAGATACTAGTTTTAAAAAAAACAACCACAAACTAGAATTAAGAGCAAAAAACAAACAAACACAAACTATAACACATTTTGCACCTGAGCAAAGAATGACGGAGGAAAATGATCATATCATTAAAAAACAAAAGATCGTATGTATTTCATTTTGATATTTTTTTCTTTAATAGAGTTAATTAATCTTAAATTAACATATGGAGGAAAAGTTTAGTGTTGAACAGTAAAACAAGAACAACTGTACGTGTACATATGCCCCAGATTCAACAGAGAGAAAAAAATAACATATGCTTGCAAGTTGATTATACATTGAAACAATATGTTTATGTGTGTGATGTGCTTATTGAACTGAAGTCACCGATAAACTGAAAGTTACCGATGATCAATGACAAAATTTATAAATTTATTGGCTTTTCCATTCGATAGGTCCGTTGCCAATTAGTGCCGTAATGGTCGTAGCTTTAGCTTTATCAAAACAGATACTGTTTCGCATTACAAAACTCAAAAACAAACAAATTTTCGCACCACATCAGTAAATCTCTTATCATTACAAACATACGCGAATATTTCATACTGGATTTGTATGTACACAAGAGACTAAAACTCACACTTGAAATGAATTTTTTTTTCGAAATGAAATTTATTATTTCGCTTTTGCATTATCAGTTTTGCATGAACAGTTGTTAGCTTAGTGAATGGTGAAATTCTAAAATTATTTAATAACATATGAAGTGAACAAATTTAATTACATCGTTTCATTGAACAACTAATAAATGTTATCAAAAGAAATTAGTTTTATCAACACAAAATCTAAGCTTCGCCTTGATTTCTTACACGTGGTCTTTATCGCTCCTGAAAACAGTGATTGCGTTTGCAAAAATGATTTATAAATTTGGTAAATGTTTTGACTGTATTGACTTTTTGGATAATTAATCAATTCTTAGTTTGAATTTGGACAGCTGAAATCTCTATTTGCATGACCGAAACCTGGTTACATAAATGTTATCCAAACATAAACAGTAATTGATAAACAAATTAGTTAATGAATCGAAACAATTGTATTACTATATTTTTTCAAGTGACGAAAAAAAATTTAAAATATATTTCTAAAATTAAATATTTTATCGTCGGTTTAAACCTGACAAAAATATGCAGTCACGATATTTCATGTTTGTTGCACACATATGCATTGTTGTACATTTTACTGCGATAGATACACCAAGAATTGACTACTCATCCGAATGTTTACTACATACACGGTGTCTCTGTGTGTAACATTTATGCATTCAACATTTGCTGTATTATGGCATATAAAATTTAAGTCAATCAATTTCTACATTTTAAAAGGTGTATTTACTTCGTCAAAGACAGTCTTGTTTCTTGAGATTTTCCACGATTTTTTCTGTTCGTATTTCAAACTTAAATTTTGCGTTTTGAGGTGTTAGTTATTTTCCTATATAATGGTTGGTGTAAATTTTATTTATCCACCAAACGGTAATTATACGAAAAGTAGATCTCTCTTCCCTCAGCAGGTATGAATTTAAGATTAAAATAAATATTTTTCAATTTTTCATTTGCTCCGGTTAAACATTTTTTTTGCACGAACAGTATGTTTATTCATTTGCTTTTCATTATACCGATTAATGTGCTTTAATTTATTGTCAATGCAAACTGAAATAATTACAGAACGACCACTTTTTATTCGTGTAAATAGTTAAGTCAAACGAAGCCATGAATTATTTAGAAGTGATTATTTCCGACTTTAAGCACTTTGCCAGCATTGGAAGGACTTTTCTAATACTTTTTATTTGTGGAGATGTCAGGTTCATAGCTAGAAAGTTCAAAAAAACAAGATTTCTTCCGAACAATTTCATTTTTGAAAATTTCCACTAAAAATTGATTTTTCGGAATTTTCATGAAAACTAAATCACCAAAGTGTTGTGTGACAGGAAAATGACAGGCAGAAAAATGTCGAATTGCACTCAAAACCGAAATTCAACTCAAAATAAAAAGCTGAATATCTCGTCATTAAATTCTAAAAATTCATGCACAAATTAGAATTCTTCAATAAGAAAGTCGAAAATGACTTGCTGGAGAGTATGGGGCTATTTTTTGTACATTTGAAAATCAGTCGGGAATGCGAATAAATATTAATTATGTCGAATCGAATAGAAAACAATTTGTGTGAAAAAATCTATTGGAAATTGTCAAGCAATTTGGACGTCATTCTTGAAAGAGCCGGTTTTGATATTGAATAATCACTTGCATCTCATAAGTAACAATTAAAAAAAGATTTAAAATCAAGCGACGCATTTCTTTTTCAACTAAAAAATTGATTAATACGATAAGCATTAAAAGACTAGTCGCGACCAATCAATTTCAAAAATATTCTGTATTCGTGGAATAAGAAGTCAACAGATTATTTCGAAGAAAATCAATTTTTTTATTGGCATTCCATTTTTTTGCAATTGATTGAATACCGCATGTAAGTTTTATAAAAGTTTCTGTAAGTTTTTTTGTAAGGACATTAATAACTGTGGAAGTTGTAAGTAGTCATTTGCCCTTAAGTCAGAGCTCACAGAGGGATGTAAATTTTAGTGAACAGGTCCAGATAATACCAGATTTGGTAATTTTCAGTAAAAATAGAATATTTGTCAGTGATTGGAAATGTTTCTGGTTTTTATAATTCCACGAGATAATGTGAGATGAAATCAAATGCGTCATTCTGAATAAACAAAAGAGTAAAACAAAGAAATGTTACGCAACATGCTAAAATCAATTTATGAAATGGTTTTATTTTGAGATAAAAAAGGACGTAAATTAAGATATATTATTAAAACGGATTGGCACATAACATCTTTTTACATCATGTCTTTGACGTAAATTACTTCTCTATATATAGATAAGTTTCATAATAATAATCAAAGAGTGCATAAAGTATTTTGACAGACTCTTGAGATAACTAATTTACTTGTATTCAATCCAAAGAAGATTTATGGCTTACAAAAAACATTTTTTTATCTGTTTACGATTTGGATAATTTAAAATGTGACGAAGTTGATAAACACATATTCATTCAGATTGCAGTCAATTCTAAACTACTTTCTTATCTCCTTCCTTCCCTTAGCGATTTCATTTACTCAGTTGTATTAGAAACATGTTTCGATAACAAATTTCAAGTAACAAATGTACTTTGACTCCTAATAATTTCAAAATACCAAGAACTCTACACTCTTGAAGATAATGTGTTGATGGAAAATGTATTTGTTAAAAACCGTAAACAAACAGCTTTTGTCTTTGGTCCGTCTGCGTTTAAGTTTAAAATGTAAAACCAAACAAATTACTTTACGGCAATCGTTTTAAATGCATACGTTGTGCGTACGGCTCATTCAAATCGTAGTCGGTGTAAGAGGTTAACATTGATTTGTCATATGCGTGCTGTTAGACAAACTGGGTAGTCGAAAATACGAATTGTTGTACGCCACTCGATTTTTCTTCTTTCTTTCTTTTCGGTCAAGCATCAAATGCTCTTTTCTTACATAGCTACGCCACCACATTCGCATACCTGAGTCCAGGTACAGTATTTACACACTTGAGAGAGACTCGTTTATCGGTTTCAGCTTACACACATATTCTCACATTTGTCTTATGGTCTGTAGTTTCTTTCTTTCTCTTTCTTTCTCTCTCTCTCTCTCATTTTGGTCCGTTATATTTGTTTAAAATCGACTGTGCCAATCGTTGTGACTCTCAGTATTGCTTAAGAGTTTGTTTACCGCACAACGTTTGCTGAATTGAATAGCACGCGCGATACACTAAAAAACCGCAGAGGCAAAGAAAAAAAGCCATTGCTGTGAAGTGAAAGACGAAGAGAAAGTCATTCAGTTCAAGCTTAAGTGTTAAACGGTGACAACGGTCATAAATTCAGTTGAGAAGATATCATTCAATTAATTTTCGATTTTATTTTGGAAAGCTAAAAACACATTTCAAGTGCAAACTACAAAAATGTTGAATATAAAACGACGTTGCAAATTTAACTTAAATTCACATGATGAATTGTATTTGAACAATAACAATAACATTAAAATCAAACAAGAAGTAAAAGATCCAGTGCAAACATTTTGTTTACAACACAACAATTGCAACTGTTCAACGCCAGAGGTTCGTAATGTAACATGTAAATTATTGAATTAAGAATCACAGTAAATCAGCATTACGGTTCAATTATCGGAAAATTTATGCATAAGCCATCAATTAAAATTGCAATAGGAAACAAAAGTAAACGCAATCAATTTTCGATGGAAGACAAGTGTTAGACATAGATCCGTTGTGTGCTGTGCGGCGAGCGCACGTCACGACGCAATCATCATTTTTACTTTCTTCGTTGAGAAAGTGTGTTCGATAACATTTGTCTAACATTTGAAGAAAAAAAAATCGCACTCCACGATGCTGCATCGTATACATTCACGTTGTATTTGTGTATTGTATAAAATGGCAAAAAACTTGTTTTTGTTCTGAAATCCAAAACACAGTCGCAGTCGGGCCATTGAATATTACGAAAGAAAAGTGCAATTGCGAAATCGGACCTTTTTTCCTCACATTTTTTTTCGGTCTCTGCTTTCCCGTCTCTTTTTTTTTGTTGCTGCTGCTGTTGTTGGTTTTGATGTTACTTTCAATAAATGGTTTGTAAACATCAGGTTTGAATACGTAGTCAAACATATTTTATGCCGTTTGGCCAATAAGGCTCATTGTGTTATTTGCTTGAAAGATAAATTTTTAATGCACAAAATAACATCGATGTGCACATAGTACGAATATAAATTGCAAGCGACGCTTTTAATCTGGCCGCATATTTATTTTGTTCAGTTACATGAACAAAAAAATATGAGCAAATTCAAATGCAAATGGATTTTTGTATATTTAACTAACCATGCTTGAGCTCTTTTTTTCCTTCGTCAGTCGAATTTCAAAGCAAACAACTTTTCTCTTTCGTGTGAACAGTAGTACAAAGCAAATAGAATTGAAATTGACACATATAACGATCACTTTGTTTTAATATGTACTGTTGTGTCTGCGGCATATGAACAAAACAGAAAAATACTCGTACATCACCTGATCCATGCACACAGCACATACACATCACATTTTGGCATGGTCAATTAAGTGTGTCATTCATCATCGCGCGCATCTACCATTTGATTCTTTCGAATAAAACTGTGTTAACACAGTTTGTTCAACTTAACGGGAATTCCTACATAATAATAATTTAAATAATAGATGATAAATGATTTGATGTTTTGTTTCGTTTTCACCAACATGTATCACCATTTTTCAAACTTGGTAACCAGTTTATTTACGTTTGATGTGCAATTTTATTTCTTCAATTTTTTTTCTCTCGTTAGTGCCTTAATATTGCAACGAACGTAACGGAGCAAAAGCATCATGTGACACGTGAGGTGAGAGGTCATTATCTTGGCCTATCGGGTACCTTTCGCGGATGTACTGTGTGGTTGACGGGATTGAGGTATAGATCATATTAAAGATAAAAAATTGAACAAAAAATTTTTTTAAAAAAAAGAAAAATTTATTAAAATAGTGGGGCAGGGAAAACTTCGATTGCATTTGAATGTGAAGCATTCCTTGTCTCTCGCGGTATTCCGGCTTACGGACTGGACGGCGACAACATTCGAACGGGATTGAATAAAAATCTTGGTTTTAGCCAAGCCGATCGTGAAGAGAATATAAGAAGAGTTGCCGAAGTTGCAAAACTGTTTGCCGATAGTGGACAAATTGCAATTTGCAGTTTCGTTTCACCGTTCAACAATGACAGAGAAGAGGCACGGAAAATTCACAAAGAGGCTGGCTTGGAGTATGTTCATTTTAATTCGCATCAATTATCAGTAATATTATAAGAGACAATAATTGTAATTTGATTTGCAGTTTCTATGAAATTTATGTGGATACACCATTGGAAGTGTGCGAAGCGCGCGACGTTAAAGGATTGTATAAACGGGCCAGATCTGGAGAAATATCTGGATTTACTGGGCTCACGCAAAAATATGAAGAACCGAAAAATCCCGATTTGATCATACAAACGGTTAATGAGTCAATTCAAGAATCAACATACCGTGTCATTGAATTTCTTGAAAAACAAAATATCATTCCAAAGACTTTACGCGACATTGAATTGGTGAGATTAAATTTATTTGTCGTTTTTGTGAGCGATTTTTCATTTACAATGAATTGACTTTGATTTTGCAGGAGCCGGAGTTGTTCGTGAAACCGCAACAAAAAGAGCAGGTCGAAATGGAGGCGGTGTCGCTGTTCAAATCATCATTATATTTGGAAATTTCAACGGTTGAATTGCAATGGTTGCAAGTATTATCAGAAGGTTGGGCATATCCATTGCGTGGTTTTATGCGCGAAGAAGAATATTTACAGGTGTTACATTTCAATTGTATACGCAATAAGGAAGAACCGTCCATACGTGAGAATCAATCGGTGCCAATTGTATTGTCATGCACCGAAGCGGATAAGAAACGTTTTGAAAATGCGAAATCAATTGCACTATTCTACGATCGTAAGCCAGTTGCAATATTACACAATCCAGAAATTTACTATCAACGAAAAGAGGAGCGTTGTTCACGTCAATTTGGCACAAATAATGGTGGCCATCCATACATTAAAATGATAAATGCATCGGGCCCGTACTTAATTGGTGGTGATTTAGAGGTGATCGAACGGATTCGATGGAACGATGGCCTAGACGAATATCGTCTAACACCAAATGAATTGAAATTGAAATTCAGGGAACTAAAAGCTGACGCTGTGTTTGCATTCCAATTGCGAAATCCAATACATAATGGACACGCTTTGTTGATGAAAGATTGTCGTCGCCAATTGCTGGAGCGAAACTTTAAAAATCCAATTTTACTATTGCATCCATTGGGCGGGTGGACAAAAGATGATGATGTTCCGTTAAATGTTCGAATTAAGCAACATCAAGCGCTATTGGATGCGGGCGTTTTGGATCGTGAGCATACAGTGCTTGCAATATTTCCATCGCCGATGATGTACGCCGGGCCAACTGAAGTGCAATGGCATGCAAAGGCACGCATGAATGCTGGTGCTAATTTTTATATTGTCGGCAGGGATCCAGCCGGTATGCCGCATCCAAGCAAAGAAACATATCCAGATGGTGACTTATTTGAAAGTTCACACGGTCAACGTGTTCTTCGAATGGCGCCCGGTCTAGACATGCTCGAAATTATACCGTTTCGTGTTGCTGCTTACGATAAAACTGTGTCGCAAATGGCATTTTTCGAACCTTCACGAAAGCAAGACTTTGAATTTATTTCCGGCACCAAAATGAGAAGTACGATCACAAACGTTTAATTTTTCTTCATTTGATCGACTGTTTAAATTTATATTCGTTTGATGTTGTTTTCTTCAATTCTCAATATAGATTTTGCACGAACTGGTGTATCACCACCACCTGGTTTCATGGAACCAAAAGCATGGAACATTCTAGCTGAATATTATCAAAATATTACAAACAATACGACGCAATCGTAGGCGCAGGCTTCCAAATGAGACGAAGACCACGATCGATGCACACATTTTATTTAATCGATAGGAAGACAAAAGATCAAAAGAGCATGTGTTTTAAGTTTAATGGAACATAATATTTGATGTTATTTATTTTATTCAGATCAGCGTTTTTTTTTTATTGAATATTCTTAGGCAATCTATTTTTGATTCGACTATTTTTTAAATATTCGTCTTGTGTTGAATTCGTTTTTTTTATTTACTTCTTCAAATATATAAATGTTTAAAATGAGAAATGTTGTATTTAACAAAAACTTGTGAAAAAATTCATGCTTAATTCAAAACAAATTTATAAAAAGAAAACAAAAACGTGTAAACAAAATATCTTCATTTGGCCTTCCGCATACTTTCTCTGTTTTTAATCCAGTCTGTAACAACTCTCAGCACTTGATCTCTAATGGCTGCAGAACCTGTAATAGAAAAATTAAAATTCGCTTTTATCGCCATACAATTCATCTTCACCTTTTGAATGTCGGTGGACCAATACTTACTGTATTCGTTGCTTTCGTATTGGTAATGAGTAATTGTTTGGCAAATATTTTCATATTCCTTTTTGTTGATGCGTCTATCGTTGTAGAATGGCATTAAATATCGTTCGACTTTGTTTTTGATTGTCATCTTATCGTTGCGAACCTTGTCGATCACTTTTTGTGGCACCAAATCAAGCATATTTGCCTCATTCATTTTGTGAATGTGCTCGTTCAAGGCCATGCTAACGTGATATTCTTTCTTGGTTTTTTCATCTTCGCACTTGATTGGCTTCATCATGAAATCACTGTACGAAATGACTTTTTGTTCACGTGCACCACGATCCGTGACGAACGTTTTATGCAGCATTCGCTTTTCCAAAATATCAAGTTTGAAATTCGATCCGAAGAGATCGCTCATGAAGTTGCTACGAATTTTTTCTTGTTCTTTTTCGGTTTTTTTAGCCTCTTCTTTAACCTTTTCTTTATAGATGAGCTCTTTCTTCCTTAGTAGTTTTTTTAAGCGTTCGGCCAATGCTGCTCGTTCCTTTATATCTAAATTGGAATATCAAAACAAATGAAAATGAATGAACGTACAATGAAAATAAATTTAAAGTCCATCATACTTAGCTGTGCCATATTGATTTTCTTCAATTGTTCCAGCTCTTCATTGTGCGCCTGTTCCATATCTTCTACATACTTTTCAATTTCATCGCCCAATTCATCGTAGTTGATATCGTCGTCGTCGACGATTTCCACATAATTTTTCATTGGTTTTTCTCTTTCCGCTGGCCGTTCGAATTGATTGAATCGCAATAATGGGTTACCATCAACGGCATTCACAACTGATTTGGTTGACTTTAGTCCAACATTGTACAGTGGTTGATCGTAAATTGGCTCTTGATGAATTGGCGGCGGCGGTAGAGCTGTGAAATGTTGAGGATACGCTGTTGATGTTGATGGTTGTTGATATCGATCATCATCGTGGAAATTGGCACTAACGCTTTGAGGCTCGACATTTTGATTGTTAACATTACTTTCATCGTCTGTTTCTTCATCGGATTCAACCGGTTCATCTTTAATGTCATCGTTAACTCTCACTGGCTCAGCAACAACCATTGCCATTGATTCCTCTTCGCAATTTAATCCGATTTCCGAAATGATTTCATTTTGTACAAGTTGTCTCGGTTGACTGGTAATCGTTTCACATTGATTTGATCTATGTGTTCCAATTCGCTGGTCTCTTGCCTGCTGTTCATTGTCGCGCTGTGATTTGGTTTTTTTTCGTTGAACCTGGTTCACACCGGTCACTGTTTCACCGTCATTATCACTGGCTTCGTCTGTGTCGGCACCATCATAATTTCGTTCCGTTTTGACATTTTGTGGATTGAATTCTATGTTTTTTGCATTTGTTGTTATTCTGTTTGGTGGCGGTGCTGCTGGCTGTTGTTGTTGTTGTTTTGATGTATGTGTCATGGTATCCATTTCATCATCGCTGCCCTTTTCTGTGCCACAATCACTGTCATAATTAATCGGTTCGTTTTTTATTGGTACGGATGTCATATTTTCGGTGCTTTCATTCGTATCCATCGGTTCAGTTTTAATTCGAGGTGCTTCGATGTCCACTTTGCGTCGCTTTGCTGGTTGACTATTTTCCAATCCATTTTGATTGTCGTCAACATTGTCTTCTTCAGGTTCGCGTTTTATCGACGCCGTTGAAAAAAATGAATTGATCGACATTTGTGTCAATGGATCCTTCTTCATGCGATTTGTCTCTCTCAATTTATTGTTAATTTGACGCGCAGTCTGAAATCCCACTGAAATGTCAAATCATCATAAAATAAACGTCAAATTAAATACGTCAACTGACATAATGTCATGCAATTACATGCAATACACACACATACAAATATTTCATAGAACAATGACTTTTGACATACCGTTTGCGTGATTCGCTGTGTTATTTGTTTCGTCCACAATTTTATTCTTTTCCATAAAATCGTCCAAATCCCGTTGCATAGCTTCAGATGATCCGCCATATGCTGTTCGCTTTTTCGGTGTGTGATTCTTAATTTCGGTCAATAATTCATTATTTTTGGTGCTTCGATCGATTCGTAGACGCTCCACTGTGATTGATTTTTGGTACATTGCAAACACACGATTTTTTGTGAAACAGTTGTACTCCAATTCAGCAGCAATATCTTCAAAATCACAACCTTTCAATGGATGTGGTGGTTTCTCGCTCGCCTTTTCTGCATTTTCTTTCAACACTTTCAGCAAGAAGTCCAAGTAAATTTCGCGTTTCTTTACATCCAACCCAGCTATCTTACTGGTGTGAATACTGCTTCTAATTCGAATGCCAAACGATCGTGTTTGTGTTTGTTCCAATTTTTTGGCTGCCTCAATTTTCTGCTTGCGTCGTTCGAATTCTTTTTGTATCAAATTGGTTGTTTCTCGTTTGGCTTTTGCATCACGTTTCGTTGCACCGTATTCCTCGTGATCATCGTCATTGACTTGGGTATAGGCAGTTTCTGATTCCTGTACCGCATTTCGGCCACCTTCATACAAATCGGAACTATCGAAATCCACATCCATTTTACTGGTGAACCCATTCAGAGCAAGTCGATGAAAATTTTCCAACTTTTTTTCGCTACCTTTGTAATCTTTACACACATCACACAATTGCTTCTGTTTGCAATCGGGCGGATGATCACCGAAATAATGGGAAAAGAGCAAATGACGGCAACGCAAAGATTCACAATTATCGACCAATCTTTCAAACTCTTTCACGCTTCGCTTGGACTTGACGTTGTCGGGATCTTTTTGAAGTTGTTGTTGCAAAAGAAAATTGATTGTTTTCACCTCTTGACGACAATAGTAAAGACGACCTAGATAAATGGTTATAATGAAATGTAATAAATGGTTTTCAATAAGACTCATTTTATAATTTACAAAATGATGGAAGGCCATCCCTTCCAGCGCGGCCCGATTCTTGATAATATGCGGCTATGTTCTGTGGCACATCCCAATGCACAACAAATCGAACAGTCGCCTTGTCTACGCCCATGCCAAAAGAGTTGGTAGCCTAAAAAAAGTGTGTCGTTGCTCAAAACTCGTTCGCATATGACATTCTTTTAGATAAATACTTACACAAATTACTGGAAATTTACCATCGGTCCAATCTTCTTGGTATTGTTTTCGATCTTTGTCATTAATTCCAGCATGATAGGGTTTGGAGACGATATTTTGCTTTGTCAAACCATTAGCAACACGCTCCACCGACTCTCTCGTTCTATATTCAATAGAAATAATGTATTTGATAACAGTCTCTAATATAATTTTTTCAACTAAAATTTGTTGACGACTCTCTCACCGACAATAAATTATACCGCACGGTGCTTTGTTCGGTTTATCATCGGGATTTTTAGTCTTCAAACATTTCGTTACAAATTCTTTCAAGTGGATGTAATCATCTTGAATGGAATTTTTATAAATAATGTCGTAGAATAAATTTTTACGAAAACATGGTGTTTTGAATGATTTTGTATCTTTTAGTGCAAGTTGTTTGAATATATCCGATGTAACTTCCTGTAGAACGGATCAAAAGAAGAGAAAAGTGAATAGGTGAGCCCAAGAAATAAAATGGGACTGAACAATTCGGAGAGAAATGATACTCACCTTCGATGCTGTTGCTGTAAGTGCTATCCATTTTATAGTTGGATATCGTTTACGTAGCTCTCCCAATTTCAAGTAATCCCGTCGAAATTGATGACCCATTTCCGACACGCAATGGCACTGGAAAAAATGATTGGGAAATTAGTCGCATCGAATGGAAAAGATGCAATCGATTGTAATTTGTATTACTAACTTCATCGACGGCTACTAACGCCAATTTATTGTATTTCACAATAGAATCGAGTAGCGAGCGAAAGAAATCGGTGGCTGCTTGTTCTGGTGTAATGTATAGGAATTTTGTGCTCGGGCGTATACTTTTCAGGTCATTTATTACCCGATCGCGTTCTCTTGTAGTCATTTTCGAGTTCAAAGATTCCGCAGATATTTTTATCTTTGTCAAGTGATCCATTTGATCTTTTATCAATGCAATTAACGGCGAAAAGACAATTGTGATTTTGTTCTCGTGCAGCATACCAGGTAGCTGTAATTATAACCGTTCAATACAAATTATTGTTGGAAACAGTGAAAAGTACTTGTCATCAGAGATTGAGAATCATCTCATATTATAAATCAGCACCTGATAGCATAAACTTTTGCCACTTCCAGTGGGCATCGAAATATAAACGTCACGTTTTCCTACATAATTGAATTTAATTGAAAATAAATCGCATAGTATAAAATTCGACAAAAAAGCATTTTTGATTTGAATTACTTGCCTCTCATAATCTCTCTGATGGCATCTTTTTGTAGACTACTTTTGAAGTCCGAATGATTAAAGTAAACTTTCAATTTTTTACGCAGAAAATCTGACGTGTATATATCTTCTTTTGATGTTTTTTCATCCTTTTTTTGTTTCGAAGAACTCGATGAAGATGATTTTGATTTGGCGCTAGATTTTAATGGCTCGTCCATAATATTACGTTTTTTGAATAACAAATAAACAACAAAACAAGAGAAATCACTTTTATGTCTGGTTAGAGAATGACACTTGTATGTATTGGCGCGTTATGCGTGAATTTGAAACACGATTTGACATTTGACAATTTCCGTCATCATTTGTCTAAGCAAGAATAAAAACGGTTAATTCGGTTTTATTTTACTTTTAATTTTATTTTTTCTGTATTTATAAGTCTTTATTCTTTATTCATGATAATTCTACATTTTAATTTATTATAATGTATATATATATTTAGATTTTGTTTTCTTTTTTGAAGTCTATCATTTCAGTACAACGGGTTGTCGACAATTGAGTTGTGTTCAGTTTTTTTCTTTGGAGTCAGTGCATGATGTTTGAATAGTCATCAAAATGTCTTTTTTCATGTTGTTATTGATGTTGATGATGAGTTGATCGTCATCGGAATGTTCTATGTCGTTGTTTTGTTCGTCGGATGGGACGCATTCAGCGTCAGAATCGTCAGAATCTATAACAACAACATCACAGTCTACTTCGTATTTTGGTCGTTTTACCGGTTCGTCGGCAGCATCAGTCACACCAGAGTTAATAGAACGTTTTTGCACTGTCGAAAAAAAAAAACAATTGGTTACTCTGTGAACACATAAATGACTAGTTAGTAAAAGAATTTACCGTTAATTTGGTCCGATGTGTATGTGCATTGAACTTGATTTGAATCATTGCGTTTGTCCGTCAAAGTAGCCCTTTCTACCTTCATTGCATTATCGATCATCGGAAAGAGTATATTTCTTGATGTATATCGTTCGATTTCCAAACGGGATGCTGTTATTGCCCTTGAATACGAAGCCACATTACGATTTTTGTTAAAGCAACGTTCTTCAACATTCAT
The DNA here is from genome assembly GCF_009176525.2 of Contarinia nasturtii. NCBI lineage: Eukaryota > Metazoa > Arthropoda > Insecta > Diptera > Cecidomyiidae > Contarinia > Contarinia nasturtii. Next base: position 2,677,478 of record NW_022198211.1, on the reverse strand, counting down.
TCCAAAATGTGTTAAAGCCATATCGTTCAAATCCAATTCGGAAGTCTTTTTCACATTTTCTTTCAGCGTTTGTGTCAATAATTTCAAATAGCTTGGCCGAAGTTGTTCCATTTTTTTGGATGATGTTGATTGTGGTCGATTTTTTCTTGCTATTAATGGATACTACCTCAAAATATATGCTTGTCTTTACCAAACGCGTACTTATGCAAACAACATAAATCCTTTTGACATCAACAATTTTCGCAGTGTGTAATTGCGTCTTTCAGATTCTGTAATGCAAACATGTGTGCGTCAAGAGATACAACAAAACTATGACATCATGCAGCCAAATACTATTACAACAGATGTAGATATGTACTCTATTGCCAGAGTGTAGATAACCAATACAATCAAAGGACCAATGTTTATGTAAAAGAGTGATTTATTGAAAACAAACCTATACATTTGAATATTTGTTGATTCTATTTTATTTGCTTCGAATAGGAAGTCATAATGCATTTTGGCATGCTGATTTATATACTAAAAAAGATGAAGTTTTTCTTAATTTGGTGTAATTTTACGTATTCGTGAAACCAAACATACGTCGTTTATGCTAAATCTTAAGAAACTTTCCGTTATAAAAATGGTGGTTTTACTAGCGATTATGTGTAAAGTATTGATGGTTCGGTGGTTGGTACAACTGAACGTAGTAGACTGGTTGATGAATGACTGATCCTTGCAAGACGTGCACTGGAGCACTGAAATTGATTGGCGTATAAAATAGACGTGGATTCGGTCGTGTCATCAGTGGCGGAATGTGTCTTGGAGCAAGGCGAGGAATCGGCCGAATAATTGTTGGAGCTTGATGAACAGTTGTGGCACTTGAAGTGGCACTTGAAACAACGGTTTTGAAACATTGTGTGAACTGCGTTGGTGCTATTTGTCGCAATCCATTATTCTGTTTGAATCGATACGCGATATTTGTTGGCAACAAATTTGGTACCTGATTTCTATTTGGCTGCTTCAACTCTTCGTCATCATTTGGTTTGGAAATCGTTCCAATGACCTCATCTACCGTATTTACGATTTCGATAGCCTTCTTCTCTTCAACTTTTGACGCGTCTTCATTTATGCTCGATCCATAGAAGCAAATACGCGTGTATTGATGGTCATCATATGGCAACTGATGGTATATGGTCTCATCATTTTTATCGTTGGACTCTGTGCTGTGTGATGATGTAGTGATCGTTGTCTCCGAATCAGAAATGTCAGAATATTGTGGCTTGCACGGCTCTGTATTGTTTTCATCCGGTGAAACAATATTTTTGCTATTCTTTCGCTTCCTTTTTTGTTGTTTCTTTACAACAGCACTTCCATCTGAAAGATCAACGATTATCATTTTATGAATGAAAAATAAAAAATAAAAACGATTTTTGTCGAAGCAATTTAGAACAGAGAGAGAGAGAGAAAGGTGTTTTACCCAAGCGACATTTTTTCATGATGCGACATTTTTTGCAAGAATGAGGTGACTTGCATTCGGCGTGTACTATGGGTGCTTCACTTTGTGCATCCTTCGATTGTTGTTTCTTTCGCTTCGTTATACTCACTCTTTCCGCCTGAGTTTCGGAAGCTATCAAACAATACAATACCATCACGTAAATTTCATTCAATCGCATATAATTTTAATTAAAAAATAATTCTATTTTCTGTTTACCTTTTGTAATTTTCGTAATCACAATGTTTTCTTTGCCGCATATGTAATCTTCAATGTCTGAAAATAGTGTGGCGGCCGCTGTGCACGCTTCAATTTTTGCCCGCAAATATTTGATTGCTTTGATGTACGGAGTGATTCCTCTGTTTTTCACAAAATATTCTCCTTCCACCTCATCACGAATGGTTTCAAAATCACTTTCTTTCATCAGCACATCACATTTTTCAACGAATTGCGATGATTCAAAGTTGTCTTTGAATAAATCAACAATCAGTTTTCGATAGATATCACGCTGTTTGTCCATTTTAACGATGTAATTCAAATGGTTTTGTCAGCGGTTAGTTATAGGTTATGCAAATAATCAATGCTTTGTTGGTCTTGTTGTACGATGTATTCGATGCAAATCAAGTTGACGAACTAAATTCATACACACACAATAATTCGGTTGAAGTGGTATGATGATATTTGTTTATAACCGTTAGCCGGTGCAGTGTTTTGTCAAAGTAGTCAACATTATTTCGACGATGTTGCTGATCATCATACGAGCTGTATATAATTGAATGCCTTTTCAAGTTTCGACATGTTATTTTCAATTTTGAATACTTCTTTGTCATCTTGTTTATGTAAGCATTTCAAAAAAGCATCGATATTGACTGTTTTGTTTATATGAAGATTTTTGCTGATATCTAAAACAAAATTGAAAACACACACACACACACAAAAGATCTTCTTACCGTACGAGAACGCATGTCGTATCGACAATAACTATAATCTGTGTATTGGTTGGTGGTCATTTTACATATTCATTTTTTTTGTAAATATGACAGTGTGCTCAGCGCAATTGTGCTAGCGCGTTGTTTATATAAATACATAAAAGATACAAGTTTCAATTCGTCGAAATTGACTTTTAAGAATTGATAGCATGATTCATTTTCGACTAACCAGAAAACTCGTTTATACAAGACCAATTTCCATATTCGTTTGTTTAATGTTACGTTGACAAGAGAAAATGAAAAGATCACATTCATTGTACAGAACCATTTATTATATAGACGTTTTCTAATTCTCCGATTTTTTTTTGTGAAATTTAATAAATGACAAAGTAAATATACTTTCGTTAAAAACAACACTAAACCTATTGCTATACAATGTTTCGATTTAAAAAAAAATGAAAATTTTAATCGATTCTTAAATGTAATTTGATATTTTAAGCACTTTGTGGTTAGTTAAGTATTGCGACGCTGTTGTCTGAAGCTGCTGATGAAATACTTATTATAGACTCCGTATCGTCCACTGCCGTAAATTCATCGGGAAATTTGTTTGAATCCATTTCGATTTTCGATATTCCTTGTTCACTCCCTTGTTCACTCCCATCGTCGTCCCAATCTTTCAAAATATTTTTCAAATTATATGTTTCATTTTTCTCTCGCTTCTTTCGTCGATTTTCCTTGAGATACTTGGCGAGGAAATTCGATTTGATCGAAGTTAAATCAATGGAATTCAAGTTTTGTAACTTTTTTACCAGTTCCGTTGGGCGCATTGTATTGGTATTATCCAAAGCTGAAACAAGTAAATCAGTCGAACATGTCGACTTTGAACGTTTCGATGTTTTCGTTTTTGATATTTCGTGCTTCAATGGCTCTTGCTTTGAGGTCTTTCTCGTCGGTTCTTTTGCGGTTTTCTTCAATGGCTCTTGCATTGGGATCTTTTTCACCCATTCTATTTCGGTTTTCTTGAAAGGCTCTTTCTTCGGTGCCTTTTTTGCCGGTTCCATAGTGGTTTGCTTCAATGCCTCTCGCTTTAGTGTTTTTTTCGCCGGTCCTGTTACGGGTTTCTTCAATGGCTCTTGCTTTGGTGTCTTTTTCAGCGGTTCTATTGCGGTTTGCTTTAATGGCTCTTGCTTTACTGTCTCTTTCACCGGTTCAGTTTTTACAGGCGATGCAGAAACCTTCCCATTTGATTGATTTTTACGCGCCTTTCTTATTGCCACCGTAAATTTGTTTGGTGGTTTTTCGTTGGCTTTCTTACTCTTTGAACGTTTTGTCTTTTCAATATGTTGAATGCATTTTGTTAGTTTGGCTTCGGTTTTGATTTTACCCTTTCCACTGGAACTGGCATCTTTGACACTCTTAAGCTTTGTCTCATTTTTGATGGGCGATAGATTGGCGATCATCTTATCAATTCCATTTTTGTCGAGTACTTTATCGGTATCAATTTTGCTGGGTATGACCGTTTCATCGAGAAAATCCAAAAAGTCTGGATTTTCAACGTTTGATTTCGGATCAATTTCAAATTTGGGTTCGGCTTCAAAATCGTTAAAAAGATCCGAAAAATCCAAATCATAAGATTCAATATTAGGATTTCGTTGACTATCACAAAATAGTTCAGTCGACAGTGGATTCGTTGATTGATAATTGTCTGTGCCATCAAGAGGCACACGGAATACAGCCTCTCGTCCACCCTCCAATACCTCTTCATAATAATATACTGAATTGTCTTTCACATTTTTAAAAATGAATTTTTCGTAGGGGTAGAGACATTGCGCGCCGTTACATTTATAAATTGCTTCGTCCAAACTGATGTAATAATACCGTAATTTATTGTCGATGCCTTTCGACGCACAATGTGGACACGTTTCAGTGTACTGAAATGGAGAATGAAACAGATATTGAGAGTTCTTGTGTAATAAGTAAGTCATAGTTACCTCAACAATTGTGTCTTCTACAAACACTTTACGTGCTTTTATCAGCATTTCGGCGTTCATTTTGATGTTTTCATTGATTTTTCATCGAATTTAACCACATACCATGAATATTGACGAAGAAAACATAACGAAGAAAAATGGTGTGTATTTTTATTTTCACTTGTTGGCGGCGACGTTTGATGTGTTTATCTGTGTATAAACAAACTTCATAAACGATTGAAGCACGTTTTTGTTCGAAACGTCAATGTCAATTGTATTGTGTAAGACTTTGTACGTGAAACAGTATGCATGTGTCGACCTGTGTTTACATTGGACATTATGCACGGTTCACACGCGTTATGAACATTTCTGCTCACGCATTGTTTATATATGGACAGTATATATATGTGGAAACAAAGAAATTTCAGTGAAGATAGAATAAAATATGACTCAATGTGAAATGTGTTTGTTCAGATGTGTATCGAATTTCATGGAATTATCGCCTGCGTTAAAAATTAAAAAATTAAAAAATATATGATTGAATTGTTATTTTGGCACTGTGTTCATGTTAACATACCTTAATTTTCTTTCACTTCGAATTCGACATACCGAGTCTGAAGCAGCTGATTGTAAAATGTTGAAAAACTGACATACAGACCGATTGATTGAACTGATATTACGTCGTTCGTGTTCATATCTTTTGCCTGCTCGCTCTCTCATACATCTTTTATTGACAGTCTGACTAAATGTGTTTGTGAATATTAGTGACCTTTGAATTGTGCTGAAAATGTCAAATATTCGCACTAATTCGCCGACCATATTTGCTCATTGTGCTCACTGCATACACATCGTGAGACTAATTTTAATAAACACACATACATATTTTTCTCCGTTTCGTTTTTTTTTTGTCGTATACGCTGAACTATCATCTATCGTTGAACCATTTTTTTTTTCGTTAGTTCGATCAATCTTCATTTCTTTATCGATGACATCTTGAAATATCCAGGTATTTTATATAGTCGAATCCATCCGAAAGCTTTTAAAGAAAAAAAAGTTATAAGCGAAAATAATGTGGTGGCAGTGCAAAATTGAACGCCCAACAACGACAGCAAAACAGAATCAAATAAGTGTGTAAATATTTTTTTTGTCGATCAAATTTCGGGAGTAGAGTGCGAGTTTGTCAGCTAATATCAAAGGCCTCAAAATATATATATATATATATCTAGTTTAGTTTACGGTGTGTTCCGTTTTTGTGTGGAGACATTGTGCAACATTTGTTGTTGTTTTTCTTTTTCGTTTTGCTCTCGATATTTTTGTTTCTCTTCAAAACAAGTGGATAAGATTATCATCAAAAAAATAAATGTGTGCGTGAGTGTGAAATAATGGCATTTTGTACACATCAATGTGGAAAAGCTCATAATCCACAGATAGAGAGACATTAAAGAGAAAAAGAGAGAATACGATTGAATTGAGCCAACAGTGAACGGATAAATTTGCAATAATTTAAGCAGCTGCCGATGGAAATCAGCCGAAACGGTTAAGGATAATAATCAAAGCAACAAAAATATAAATATTTTCGACGGCTAACCCAACACGTACATAGCGAGCCGTAGAAAGACACGCATGGAGCAATGTGTTTAGTTATCTGAAGCAAAGAAAGCGCACACATCGAACCAAAATTCAAGTGATAGATAGAAAGAGAGTGAGTGAGAGAGAGAGAGGAGACAAAAAGAACGAAAACAACCACCAGTGACAATTCAGAGCTCACACAGCGTATAACTGTGTATGATGGTACTTTGCGCGTTGTGACAAAAGCAAAGGAGGCAAAAAAATAAATAAATAAAATAAAACACAAAGCAAAAGAGAGAGACACACAGTATTTTCAACGACAACAAGATAAGAGCAAATAAAAATTTATTACGACAATTAGTCGACATCGAACAAAATTCGGCTGCAGCAGATTGTCTACGTTCATACGGAATTCAAGCATCGAATGTAACGCTTGATTGAGTTTCACATCGTCAATACAATATTCGCCCGAAACACATTATACTAATTTTTCTCATCGTGCATCTAATAAAAAGTAACAGTTGCGACCCATTTCCAATAAGAAATTCTTGAATACCGTGCGTGTTTGCGTCCGTGCATTTGCCTTTGTGTACACAAACGATATATACAATATATATACTACTAGTACTTTACAAAATTTGAAGAGGGAAAAAAGAAAACAATTTTGTCGCATATGGAGTCTTGTACAATCAATCAAATTGTCGTCGCATTAGCAACCAACACTCTCCGGCTATCGAAATTAAAAAACACACATATTTGCTTCGTCTCAACATTTATTTAACAATAACCGCTTTTATTTTCTTCGGTTCAGTTTTTTTTTTAATTTTCGTTCGTTCGCATTTTTTTTTTTGTTTATCAATCAAATTTATTTTCAAAAAATATTACAATATCGGATTTAGATCGGTTTTATTTCGAATGTGTGAATGAGATTCGGGTGCCAAATTCACACTCTGCTTAGCTGCTTTTCTGTTGTTATTGTACGATTTTGTTTTGTATTTCTATTTCTTTTGTTCATTGAATCCATCAAAACATATAAATAATAATAACAACAACAAACACCAAACACTGTGTGTATTGTAATTAAACAGAAAACGACTAGATAAATAATTTTGTTCATACATACGGTGTACTACAATCGATAAAATAGCCGACACAATGAGAGTGGTTGCAATGGTGAGTGGGGGCAAAGACAGCTCCTACAACATGATGAAATGTGTTGCCGAGGGTCATGAGATCGTCGCTCTGGCAAATCTACATCCCAAAGACAAAGGTAAAGGTTTGTTTGTGTCGTTTTTATCGTTTTTTTTCTGGCTTATTGCATCTAGGCATGGCGTTATAAATATCGATTTTTGATTATTACTATTCATTGCTTTCATGCACACACACACACAGATGAACTAGACAGCTATATGTATCAAACAGTTGGACACATGGGCATTACAAAGCTTGCCGAAGCGATGGAATTGCCATTGTATCGCATGGAAACAAAGGGACAATCGACTCAAACGGGAAAATACTATGTGCCAACTGATGACGATGAAGTCGAAGACCTTTACAACCTATTGAAAATGACCAAAGATGAAGTGAATGTTGAGGCCGTTGCAGTTGGTGCTATATTTTCTGATTACCAGAGAATTCGCGTGGAAAATGTGTACGTTACATTTACATATTTTATGGTTGAATGCGAACATTTTTGATGTTTGTTTTTTATTCATTTTTTTCGTCATGTATTGCAGTTGTATGCGCTTGAATTTGGTGCCGCTCGCATATTTATGGAGGAGAGATCAGACTGAACTGCTGCAAGAGATGATAGATTGTCAAGTTCATTCAATAATAATTAAGGTTGCATCGTTAGGTTTAGTGCCAGATCGTCATTTAGGCAAATCTTTGCGTGAACTTCAACCACATCTCGAAAAGATGAGAGAAAAATACGGGTTGAATGTATGCGGTGAGGGAGGCGAATATGAATCGTTTACCTTAAATTGTCCACTATTCAAGCAACAAATTTGCATGTAAGCCAATTTTCACATCTATTTTTTTTACATTCAATTCGTTCGATTTGTTTATTCCGCTCAAATGGCATCGACATTTATTTTGAAAAAGTAAAAAGTTCTTGGAAAATCCAAATGACAAAGTAAACAGTTATTTGTTTTAAATATTCAATACAAATTTCATAGAATCATGTGATTTAACCCCCATTTGTAAAATTAATTCAGTGAAAAACATGCACGTGAATTTGACGTATTCAAATAATGCCCTTAATTTGTTTCGTAAAGTGATAATAACATATGTTTTGCCCACACTTAAATCAAATCTAAAAATTCTTCATAGTCAACAATAAAAATCGCAGAACGCTATTTTTATTCATATTGATTAAAAATTCTGTTTGTACACCCCACAGTTCTGGCGAAGAAGATTTAAAAATTAAAAAGAAATTATACATGTTCAGTGATTTGCATAATATGTGTGAATATTGTGCTGTAGTAATCACGATTTTCGATGATGTCATTGCCTTTTGAACCTTATTTGCACGAATGCTCCGTGTGGCAAATGAAAACTATAGTCGCCATTATAGTTATCGATATAGTTGCCGGGGCTTGTAAAGTGTTTTTGTTGCTCGCGCGCTTTTCTTTCTTCTTTCCCCTATTCGCGTCAGCTGAAATATTTTAAAATTAGATTTAGCACGTGATTTGGTTTCTAATCTCATTTGGCACTAAAATAAAGCTACAAGTATGACGGTGACCGCAATAATAAAAAAAAGGAAAATGAATGAATGCGATAACGAATTATAAACGCATGTAAACTGTTGAAACTGACCGATATGGAGAAAAAAAGTGAGCGTTCTTAATTTTTTTAGCCAATTGCAGCCGTGGCTAGATGTTCATTGGAAAAAAGCGCAATGACATTAACGCTCGATGTCAAAACACTAGACAAAATAAATGCGTATTTGATTTGCTTGGAAATTGTTTGTTCGTTTAATTATCGTTTGTTGAGTGTGATTATAATCATAATTTTATCTTTGCCATGGCTTGCAAGCCACTAGAATGTCAACAATCATTTTTCACGTAAATAAATTCTCAGATCCCTGGTTGTTACATTTAATTCTGATATAGAAAACAAAATTCAATCAAAATAGATTTCAGATATTGATAAATCCATTTCAAAAGTCACTTTTGGAAAGTTGTTTATTTGAATGAAGTGTTTTGGCGGACGAATAACCTCACTTGCATGCTATATTCCATTTCAAGATTGCAATGATTGTCTCACACATTGTATTTTTCCTAGATGTTAAAGTCAATCAATCAATGCTGTACAGTGTACATGTACATACTTCACTGCATTTCACCGTTATCAATGTGTGTCTTCTATTATTTCTGATTGTTCTATGATTAAAATGATTTCCACTCTGACAACCGTTTCTCTATACTGAGTGCCGTACATGAGATAAACAATGTACAATAATACCTTTTTTGTGTGAAAAAAATCCTACTTATTCTCATAGGCATTCATGTATACAAATCGATTACACTGAGTCAACATTATCTTAATCTCTGTGCCTCATTCGCGCTTTTGTGATACATTTTCGTATTTGTTCTTTTATTGATAAATATTTTCATGAACAAAAACAATGTTTTGCTTGGCTGCAGCCATGTGACTATGAATTTGTAATTATTTTGCAAATGTGGCCCCATCAACTGATAATGAAAATCACGATCATCGGCCGAAAAAATCCTAAACCATGCATTGCTGTAAATAAGATAACTTTGCATACTTTGTGATTCAATGTCAGCTCAATATATTTTATTCGATTTCAGCGTGAAAAATAGCAATGAACACATGTCGTCTTGTATATTTTGGAATTTATATGAACTTTGCTACCTCTTCGTTTTTTTTATTTATTTATTTGTTGTTTTATTTCATTTGCAGCGAGGATTTTCAGACGATAATCAGTTCATCGGATCCGGTGTGTCCGGTGGGATATATAAATTTCACGAAATTGCGTTTAATGGCAAAATCTCGAGAAAATGAAGCAGAAGTTGTGGTCAAAAAGTCAATTGACTACATAAGCGATTTGAATGAATCGAGCTACAGTGAGTTCCATTTATGGATTTCCAATTGATGAAACAAACACAGAGTTTACGTTTAAATTCCATTTTTAGGTGACCTAAGCGATCCGGATTTGAGTGAAACCGAATTGGAACACATCGAAATGGAAAATCGAATGAAAGAATCGATGAGCAAAGAAGAAATTGCAATTCTGTCACGAAGCAATAGTTTGAGCCAAAGTGGTTCATTATTATCGTCTCCAGTTCGAATAATTACGAAAAAACTGGTTGGTTCGGACGAAGAATCTTCGGTGAATGGTGGTGCCAGTGGTAGTTATGCCACAAGAAATGGTTTGCTTGATGTAAACACAAACGATGTGACCGACGGTTTGGCATCAAAAAATTTAACATTAAATTACGATATTGAACAACGACCGATTGAAAATAAGCCAAATATTGGTATTAATCCACGTGGTTGGATGTGGATTGCTGGAATTCAAGGTGTTGGTGCCACATCAGCGGAGGGAATGCAAAATGCTATCGATGCTCTTGTGAAAATAGTTACTGAAAATGGCTATGAACTCAACAATCTGTGTTATATTTCGTTGTACGTGCGCAGCATGAATGATTATGCTGAACTCAATGACGTGTATGTGAAGGCTTTCAATTTTCAAAATCCACCATCACGCGTGTGCATTGAGAGTCCACTTCCCGATGGTTTGCAGGTGATAATGGAAGGCGTTGCATTCAAACCACGAAACAGTGACATCAACAATCAACGCCATACGATGCATGTACAAAGTATTTCACATTGGGCACCAGCCAATATTGGTCCATACAGTCAATCGACACGAGTCGGTGAAATTACATACATTGCAGGTTTGTTAACAGTAAATTAGTTTAGATGCTTTTTTTTGGACTCAACTTTTTTCGACTAAATTATTTTCAGGTCAAATTGCGCTTGTACCAGGTATCTAACACATAATTCAAGTTAATTCAAATGTATTTTATTATTAATATCAATTTATTGGAAATTGACTACTACACCGGGAAAAGTACTACTACGTGTCATGTGATCCTCATTCGCCGCAATGGAATTCAAGATGGATTCAAGCCCCACTACATCCACGTTGTCAACGATCAGAATACGATGTTCGAGTCCAGAACTCCATTTCTTAATTTTTTCCATCTTGAATTTTATTGTAGCGAATAAGGATCAGGTGACACGAAGTAGTACATTTTCCTTTAACGTTGTTTCATTCAATTTCCAATAAATCGATATTAATAATAAAATGCATTAACTAACACAATTAACTAACACACAAGGTAGCATGACGATCATCGATGGTGGAATTCGCCCTCAATGCAAATTAGCATTACGACACATTTCACGAATTGCTAAAGCAATGAACACACACGGACAATTACGAGATATAGTACAGGGAATTTGTTTTGTAACAAATCCAAACCATATAGCCGAAGCGCGACGCCAATTGGAACGTCGAACGACCAATGCAATTATGGATTATATTGTGGTGCCGGCATTGCCACGAAAAGCACTGGTTGAATGGCAAGTTTGGGCTCATTCACACAACGACAAATTCGACTGTAAGTGCCGTCATATTCTTTTTTCTTTTCTTTTCTGCTAATAATTTTCGTTTTTTTTAGACGAGGAAACTGGTTGTTCTGTTGGAGATTACACGGTATCTAGCCGACGTCGTTGGAACTATGAGAATAATTGTGCAGCTATTGTGTGTTATGTTTCAACGGGTTTGGCGACATCATCAACTCAATTGACCGATTTATCCGATGACATTATCCAAAGACATCAAAAACTAGCCATTGGTCTTACCGTTGATAATGTCAACGACATTCTCCAATATATTGTAAATAAATTGCTTAAATCCAATGGTGTTCCATCGGCGGATTCAGCACAAAAGCAATCATCATCAAATCCAAGCAATACTGGACTACCAGCCATACATTTGAAAGTATTCTATCAAGTCAGGTACGAATCATTCGATTAAAACGAACTCATGTGAATACGTTTTAAATATCGTATTTTTCTCAACATTTTAACAGTGCAACGCCACCGATTGGTCTCCTGACACGTTCAATTGCCGAATTCGCCGAACGAATCAGTAATCTAACATCGATAGCATTCTCCGTATTGCCGGCGAGCAGTTTGCACAATTTCAGTACATTTTTATCGATTTATGGCATTCGACATTTATAATAGTTATTAAGAGCAAAACAATCAGAGCGTTACTAAAAAAACATACCAAATAAATTTCGAGCGTTGCTTTTCATATTTGTCATGCCACCAAGATGGGAGAGAAAAGAGTTGCTGGCCAGTGATAAGCGCTCTTCAATGATTTTCATTGTGAATGGATGTGATTTGATTTATTATTGATGATATTGTGTTTTTTTTTTGTTTTCTTCTAAATGGAGCGAGTCGTTTGAAACGAAGCATAAAGACAAATAATAAGAAATTGATTAATATTATAGATAATTGAATAAGACGATATGAAAATCAGTTTGATTTAACACATTGTATTTGAATTTGAGTTTGACCATCGTTTTGTCTTACATTCACAAAGACACACACACACACACACAATACTTTATTAAAATTAAGGATATTTTTGCGCCAATTTTTGTGTATCAAATGAAAAACGAGTTATTTAATTAAACAACAAAGTCTATGCATGTGTTATTTAAAACGAAACAACAACAAATAATGCTGTTTTTTTTCTACGAGCTAAACATAAAATGATATATACACGGGATATATTAAAGTTTTTTTGATTGATTTACAAATATATATATATTTCCATTGCACAACACAGACACACTCATACAAACACAATTCAATTGATTAGATTTACTTTGATTTGTGTGCGAGTTTATTACACATCCCATTGATTTTTGATTGATTGCCAACAATCGTTTAGTATATTTATTTAAAATGTGCCTACTAACGAAAAACGAAAAAAATAAATAAAAATATGTACGGGTATTAGTCCCAAGTGCTGGTTTGATTTGATATCAGGCAAAACAAAGAAAATCGTTAGAATTCACCCATTCATTTGCTCAGTCTAATATTTTGAAAATAAAAAGAACTTTTAAGTTATGCGATGTGTTCGAAACTAGACCAAAAAAAACTAGAGAGAAAGAGCAAGACGGAAACACACTTTTTTGTATCTTTACTAAATAACGGTTATATGATTACTAACATTAAAACTAATTACATTTGATATTGATGTATTGCTAATGAATTTTTTCCAGAAAAAAAAATCGAGAAAAAAAATATTACAGCACAGTTCATATTCGCTTTTTATTTGTTTTTCTTTTCTTTTTTTAACGTTTTTCTTTGAATAATATCTTTCTTTGAGCTGTCAAAAGTGACATTTCCACACTGACAGTTCGATCAAATTAGACAGCAAAACAATGTACGTTGGTGATACAGTTCATACTTTGTAGTTGTTTTTTACATAATGAAAATGGCAAGTGCAAAGCAAATTTTCGATTCATTGCCTGGAATCTGGAGAATAACACGAGAAACACTGACACCATTAAAACAATGGCAAAATTCAGGAGCAGAGTGTATTAAAGCTAATGGCTTTGCGGCATTTACATCAACCGAATCGGATCCAAATTTGTTGATTTATTCCGAAAAAGTTCGAATCAATAGTGGTATTGATGATAATAACAGTGGCATGAACGGACTCGAAGCCAAACAAAAGTACAAATATCGTTACGACAACTTAACATCATCCGTGAACAAATATTTCTTTGATGATCGACTATTTTATACGCTAAACATTGACAACAAACACGACAATGAGCTAGCAACAGAAGCGACCGCTTCGAATGTTATCACGGTTGGATGTGGCACACATTTATGTATTCAAGATCTTTATGAAGCCAATTATTCGTTCCATAATGATAAATACTTTGAATTGAAGTACACAATAAACGGGCCAAAAAAATGCTACGAAATTATCAATACCTATGAAAAATGTACGACCCATGAAATTAATGAAATCGGCATTCAAATTGAAAATGGTGAAATTTTATAATAAAAATGTTTACAATGAAATCTGGCATTTTCATTCATTATTCAAGCACTGACACTTATTGTGTTATTATTGTGTTTTTCAATTGAAAACTTGATACGAGTCACATAAAACGTGAAAGATTCACTTTTAATGCAATTCAGCCACAATTCAATTGAAAAGAACACCATTTTTAGAATTAAAAAATCTAATTTTTCATTATCTCTTTAGATCGAGAACGTTCTAATCTCTTTAGATCGGGACTCTGAGGGTATTTTTACGGGGAATCCAATAGTGGGGTCAATTTTGGAGTCGGGGTCGATTTGGATACCATTTTGACGATTTTCTTCAAATTTTAGTACTTTTTTCGAAGTTTGGACCCGTGCCGCCCGATCTAGGTCTCCCTGGGGGGTCAAATCAATATGCCAGTGTATATGGATATACGCGACTTTCATGAGAAGAAAAATATAGGCCCATTTGATCTTTATAAGTTAAAAAACTAGTTTAAGGGTCAAAGGGATGGTCAGAGGGTCATGCAATGTGACCCTAAGGGTAATTTTTTACGAGAAATCCAAAATTCGGACTCGTGTCTCCCGAAACTGAGTCTCCTCTGGAGTCAAAGCAATATGTCACTGACATAATGTCAGTGGATAGAACATGGATAGACGTACCTTTCGTGGGAAGAAACATATATGCCCATTTGACCTTCAAGGGTTCAAAATCCGTTTAATAACTTTAGGTTTTCCTTTTGGGTCATTTTTTGCCACCAGGGAGGGGTCGGGGGTGGTCAACGTGGTAGCAAAAAAATTTCGTTTCATTAGGAGCTACAACTTTGCCAAAGAATGTAATCAATTATCTCCAGTAGTTTATGATATAGATCATCATGGAAACGCCGAGGGGCTTAAAAACGTCAAATATGAAAAGTCGCACAAATGCTTCAAAAATCGGGGTGTTACATATTGAAAGGTTTACTGGTGAATTTAAAAAAACAAATAAGTTGGTTATGTTTTCAAACAGAGAATGAATATATACTTTGACATTGACATTTTTCTCCACAAAAATTCTACACGCCAAATGTCAAATCGCAATGGAAGTGTATTCCAAGTAAGCGATGCATACCTATATACATTTGAAATATATTCATAAGTTGACTTGTAAGTTGATAAACGTATAATTATCAAAGACGCAATGATTACGCCTTTGTGAGAAAACTCGAGCCATTTCTTTTCGTTAAAATTTAAAACAAGAACCCATCACGCACTATATATTTTGGACTGTTTGTCATGCGATAAATATAAATCTTAGTCATATGCAATGAGTAATTCTCTCTTATGTTTCTCTGTGTTGATTCTCTGTGTTAAAGAAGAAATAAAAGACAGAATGCATTTTTGATTCATATAAATTACATTTATTTCTAATTAATTTCATTATAATAACTAAGGGTTTTATTTCATAAAAATAGAAGATAATTTTATATAAATTGTTTCGTTTTTTTTCATCTAATTTGTTTTCTTTAGAAATTAAAATGAAATTCCAAATTATTTTTTTTCTCTTTTTTACAATATAGAAACACACCGCTATAGTGAACAACATCAATCAATGCATTTGAGTAAAATGTTATTTAAAAATCAAATTTCTTTCAAATATAAGACGTTTGATGTTTTATACATTACGCTTGTTTCATTCAGTGCTTAACAATTTATGATGGCAAAATAAAATAGGTTTTCGATAAATTAATATTAAATTTAAAATAAAAAAAATACATTAAGACGAGTATTAAGGAAACAAAATGCAACATTTTTCTCATTTATGTATGTCATTTATATATATAGAAATATAAGCAAAATTGTCGGTTGAGAAAATGCCGCCGGACTCAGTACGATCTACTACAGAAAATACTTGTTAACAAAACATACAAATATATATTGGCTAATTGTCATTCAAAAAAAAATTGGTATAAATCATGAAAAGAACATCATAAGTGGTACACAAAAAATGCAATCAAACCAAGCAAATTTATAATTGAAAAACCACTGAAAAATGTCATTCAAATAACCGTTAATGATTTGATTTTTCGTTTTTAAAAAACTGTCTTGCTCAAATTGAAATATATTAACCTGTAAATTCGTGTTTAACAAGAGAATTAATTATCATTGTTTTAAGTCACTCAAAGCGCAGTGTTATTGAATGAAAGTCATTGCGGATGTCAAATTTAAATAGATTTTACAACGCGTGCCACAACAAAAAAAATTATGTTCAAATTCAGATTGATTGTGCTTGTTTTATTACTATGATCAAATGTGAATTTCAATTTGGACTCGTCACTTTGTGCAAATAGAGAAAAATGCATTTAGTAAGATGACATAGCCCACATTGAAATGGTTTTGTTTTTATCGTGATTCATTGGAAAAAGAAAACTCGTTCGATGATATTGAGTTTTTCCCTTTCATTTTTCATGTAATGTGCACAAAAGTCTAGAATAATTGTATTTATGGCTTAGTTTTGTTATTGTTTTTCTTCTAATTAGAAAATTATTGTATTAAAACGAAACCGAATCTCAATTGAGTACAAAGAATAATAATAATAATCGGAAAACGAACATTTTCATGGAGTAAAACGGTGTTCGTGTATGCATGACACAATCGGTTAACAAATTAAAAATGAAATAAAACAAAACATGTCTATAGTGAGTCCTAATATGCATGCGGCAATATTGTGCCTTTTGTAAAAAAATTACATCTTTATCTACTTATCATCTGCTTTAATCATTTTATGTACACAAATACAATTTATTGTTTCACATTTGCACTTTGATGATACATTTCGTACGAACTAATGTGTTTTTGTGTGTGTGTGTGTGTGTAAAAAAATAATCGCTGAAGTGAATTTTTTTGATTTGTGTCTTTTTTTATTCCTGATGTATGGCTGTTACAGCAACGTGTCGTTTATATGTGTAGTAATAATAGAGAGCAAAATCAATGACGCAGATATTTTGTACTTTTTCGCTTCAATGATTTTAAAATGATTTTTTTCCTTCTTCATTTAGCTAATTATTTATTGACCGAATCCATTCAGTTGAAACTGAACAAATTCAGACAAATGACTTAAATAAAACATGCAAAATTGTGATGACAAAAGTAATTAGCATTGGGAAGATTGCACGAGAATCGACAAAATAATTGAGCATAAAAAATTTATTGCTTTCAGCGTATTTTATTCAAAATTGTTTTTCTTTTTTTTTTAATTGAGAAGAAAGCACCTGAGTTCTCAAAATTCAATATGAGTGTTTGTGTGAAAGTGCAAATAGATTTTTTAAGTCTAGTCATTTATGTTGACTCATTGTGTTGAGTCGAAAACAACTGTATACAATTCACATTTCATGTGTTGTTTGTGATCAAAATGATTAACGTACACACCACATCTATTAGCCGACCATCATTTTGGACATTCGTCTCTTTTCTTTGTTTCACAATGTCATTTGTTTTTGTGACGTTTCATTCAACCAATATGTCGTCTACGTATGTGTGTGTGTCTTCCTTGTTAAATTTCGAACAAATCTTTAAACATCTCATTTCTTCACACCAATCAGGTAAAAAAGTAAATAGGTTTCATTTAAAATAACGATTTTTCATTTAACTTCATATTATTATCAACTTAAAAAAATATGTTCATTCTTTCTTCTATATATTACATTTTCATCTAATAAATCACACTTAAATCGCTTTT
The DNA here is from genome assembly GCF_009176525.2 of Contarinia nasturtii. Lineage (NCBI taxonomy): Eukaryota > Metazoa > Arthropoda > Insecta > Diptera > Cecidomyiidae > Contarinia > Contarinia nasturtii. The sequence goes on along the minus strand of NW_022198211.1, from coordinate 2,659,706 downwards.
TTTGTTTGTTTGTTATATAGTTGTAGTTTATTTTTTTGTTTCGCTAGGGTAAATTCTTTTAAAACGGTTTGGTTCTTAGTTCGTTTCTCCTTTTAAATATTTGATAAGATCTCTCCTAATTCATAAATGCACATCATGCACAATCGGAAGTGCATGGAATATTGTTGTGTTGTTCAACGCACATAAACCATATTTATATATGTATGTGAAATAGGAATTTACAATTTATATGATTGCGCCGCACTAAATTTAAATTATTATTTTATTTGGGGCTAAATGTGTTTGATGCAAATGAATCTCCGAATGACCGATATTCGATGCATTTTATTTCACCTGTATGCATTGTTATTTGTTTGTTTTATTTATTTCCAATTTCATTCTCCCTCTTCACACGATTGCATTTTCTGTATGTGTCGATGTGTTAGGTTTTGCTTGTGTGCGACATACTGTTCTCTTCGGATAGGTACATGGCATAAATATTGTATATTGGCTAGCTTGTCACACCATGATTATAGTGTTCAGTATTTACAATAACCTGTACAATGTACTGCGGTTGGATTTGTGCGTCCTCGATCAACATTTTATCGCCCAACAATTTTCCGCTGTAAAACCATCGCTGACAACATGCATCTACATTCTCTTGTGCCTGTGTGAAAAGAAACAACAACACCAACAACAATTATAAAACTAAATAAATTTGAATTGTAGTGACGCGTGATTATTTTTAATTTGGTTAAATAAAAAAAGGAATGATTCATTTATAATTGATTATGCACGACTATATAGATGTGTTCACTCACTTGTAATTTCTTTTTACATTGACCGATTGTGTCTTTTGAATAAACGGTTAATTTTGTATCGGAAAATGATGACGATAAACGTAATTTCAATATAACTTCGATGCCACCATCGACTGGCTCTGAATATTCAGCTGGTGAATCTCGACCATTGTCCTCTTTCACAATGTTTATAGGATACGATAGACAATATATAGGTACTTTGTATTGTGTGCCTAGTTCATCATAACATTCCGTTAAGTAGCTGCAATGCGAAATTACCATGTGAAACGATTTAAATGAAATTGTTCATAAAACGTTAGTCGCCACTTACCCATTTGGTACGGATATATTTGCACCGTCTAATATGGCCTGTGACAATTGAAAATCCAATGCTTCGGCAGCAACAGTTGCGGCACGTAAAGCATCCCAAATTTCTTTGCGGCCATCAAACGCTGGTGCGGTGTCCCAGAATTCATCACGTTTTGATCTGAGTTGTCCTTCGGTCAACGGCACATCCGACTTCCAACGTATTGTCTCATGACACAGCGGATGATTCTTTCGCGGTGGTCCACCGTTTCCACCTATTAAATTTCCTAATTAATCAATTAAATCAATTTTTTTATGTAATCGTCGAAAAAAAAATTTAAACTTTCAATCGTCAAATCAACACAAATTGATCGAAGAACAACAAAATGAAGTGATTTAGTTTAAATGTTATGAATTTAGATCAATATAATAATGAATAGGTTGCAGCAATCTTATCACCGTAAATGTCATAAAAAATCAACTCAACACCAATTGAACGAAACAAAAAACAAAAATTGTCTTTCGTTTTTATTTGAATTCAATGTTTAATAATACACTTACCCGAAAGCGGTCGCGATACATTTAATGACGATCCATTTGCAGTATCGCCATCGTTGCGATTAATTCCAATACAACCACCCATGTTTAGTGTGAAATCGATCCGTCAATCTGTCACCAATAGTTTCAACACAATGAATGAAGAAACTTAGGGAGCGACAGAAAAAAGACACACAAACAAATAATAAATCGGCACTTGGTCACACTCACTTTTCTCTCACGATTACTCTTCTCTTTCTTTTTTTGACTTGATAATAATTTCCTTGATTATTAATAATAATTCTGTTTGACTTATCGCTGATATTTTTCCTTGTTTTCAATTTGTTGATTGAAACGATTTGGTGTGTCATTTATTAGTTCACAATACTTAAAGTTGTATGTATTTGATTGAGCTCTAGTCGAATCTAGCAGCGTATGCATGCAGAGTGTGAGACCTTCGATTTCAATTCGAATTCAGTCTATAGTCGCGCGCGTGCTTTGCCATCCAATTCGCTTCGTACGCGCACTCAATAAATGTGTGTAAACGCAAATATTAACACCTTGTAATGATTGGAATGATTGTTTATTTTGCGCTTATTACTTCATGCACTTCAATTAAAACAAACAGAGAAAAAAAAATATGAAACTAAAACAAAACGGAAAATGAAAGACACATCCGTCACACCACCGAACGCAAACGCAAATACACACGGGCACACACCGCCGTAAATATAGCGCACACACACACACACACACCGATCACTAGTTAATACCGACAATTATATCGGATAAACGCCAAAATAAAATCGCACTTTCCAACATATACTATTTGTATTTTCACGGCATAATAATAATTTGTCTCTTTTCTTCTTCTTCTTCTTCTTCTCTTGTGTTTGTTTTTCTTTTTCTCTCTCTTCCAATTTGATTTTGGTATGTAATATATATTAATTATGTGCTCACACCCCAGTCTCCAGTCGAAATTGTTGTTTAGTTTCACCAGCAATTTCAATTTGTTGCCTTTGTTTTTGGTGTGCAAATTAAAAAATTTTGATTAATTTATTTTAGCTTTGTTCGGTCATTTATTCACTTTGCGATACCGAAATGAATTGAACGGAGTGAATTGATGAAGCCCAAAAACAGCTTCAATGTTTTGTTGATGTTGCGAAAAATGGAATTCGTATATTGGTTAACATTTTTCTTATCGGTGTAAATTCAATACCGCACTTCCAGCAAAAATTCATTTGTTTGCTCACATTCACTGCCAACCTTGATTGCAATTCCATACACAATTTACGTATTTTCAAATTCACCGTCATCGATACAAAATCACACACCAAATATTAATCACGAATTATTATTTATTTATTTTTAAATTGGATTCGATTATTTGCTTCTGGTTGGATGTTCGTCGTTCTTTTAGACTAAACTAAAATGACGGCATTTGAGAACACATTTGAACAGAAGAAAAATTAAAATTCAGTGGACTAATGAAAGAAAAAAAAAACTTAGAGAGAAGAATCAGAGGAATTTTTGATGGTGTTACAAATGTGTATATATGCGAATGCCAATGGGCTATAAGTTTGTGTAGTATAGAATGTCAAATGTCGTCAATGTGGTGGCCTCACACAAATTTCATTCCGAAGCATTGTGATTGCAGTGAAGTTGGTCACATTACACACTACCAAGCTCTACACACAATTCAAATTATACATTCCAAATTGAAATTTTGTCTCGATTTTAAATAAAAAGAAAAGAAAAAACATTTTTAATTTCATTCTTTGATGGAATTTTTTAATCAAATTTTTTTTATTGAAAATTCCATAAAACTTTAACATTTTCTTCGTATCGCCTAGTCTAGTGCAACGAATACGAATCGGACCACTTTCAAACACAACTGCATGACATTGTCAAATAGTCTAAAATGACGTTTCAGTTTCGATAGACAATAGTCTTTGTGAATATTTGACATTCAAAAAGAAAAACATTTTTCTTGGTGGTGTTCCACAAAGATTGCGTGAATGAACACATTTCTTTGACGGTGATTTGTTTATATTTTTAAATTAATAACGCAATCATTATACAATTCGAAAGGACTTGATTTTGAATGTGATGAGCCTTCATTGATTTTTTGATTTACAAAATGATTTCGTCCTTATATATCATTCATTTTAATCTCATGTGTAAAAATGAATTTATTTAATTCTTTCTATTTTTAAATACGGCAGAGTATGTTTGATCCTTATCAGTAAACCTTTCAATATGTAACACCCCGATTTTCGATAAGAGCTGTGAACTTACAGTTCATATTTTGTAGTTGTTCCTTACATAATGAAAATGGCAAGTGCAAAGCAAATTTTTGATTCATTGCCTGGAATCTGGAGAATAACACGAGAAACACTGACACCATTAAAACAATGGCAAAATTCAGGAGCAGAGTGTATCAAAGCCAATGGCTTTGTTGATTTATTCCGAAAAAGTTCGAATCAATAGTGGTGGTGATGATAACAGCAGTGGCATGAACGGACTCGAAGCCAAACAAAAGTACAAATATCGTTACGACAACTTAACATCATCATTAACCAAATATTTCTTTGATGATCGACTATTTTATACGCTAAACATTGACAACAAACACGACAATGAGCTAGCAACAGAAGCGACCGCTTCGAACGTTATCACGGTTGGATGTGGCACACATTTATGTATTCAAGATCTTTATGAAGCCAATTATTCGTTCCATAATGATAAATACTTTGAATTGAAGTACATAATAAACGGGCCAAAAAAATGCTACGAAATTATCAATACCTATGAAAAATGTACGACC
>NW_022198211.1:2631940-2645257 GCF_009176525.2 Contarinia nasturtii | reverse complement strand
TTGATATCAAATAGCTCCCGAACATTTTTCCGCGGAACTTTTCTACATCACGTTCTTCCTTTAACCCTTTCAACTGTCGTGTATCTCAATTCCATATCAAAAATGTAAAAAATGCACACATGATAATGGAATAGATTCGTGACCTGTTGATGGTCAAGGTCACTTCTAATAAATACTAGATTACTATATTTCATTATATTTTCTGTAAAATAAACACTACAAAAAATAATAAACCCATTATGGACCAAAATGACACTTTGTACCGATAAAGTCATTTTTCCGCTATGAATATGCTCTGAAATTTACCAAGCATTTGTGTAGGAAGGTATACTAATACTAATTTTTCAGGGAATATCGATGAAACCATGGTTCATGTGTGACTATCTTATTTCAGCATAATTTTTCCAAACACATTTATTTGTCTAATAATGATTTTGATCAACTTTTTCCTTTGTTCAATTCGTGATAAAAGTTACAATTTAAATCGTTTCCATGTATAGTAAATACAGTAATACACTTAAAAATTCAAATGGAATACAATTAGAAGTTCATGTCCTGTTCAGAAATGTCAATATCAAGGCTAAGGTCACATTAGTAATAAAGTAAGTTCAAATAATTGCGTCTAAACAATTAAATTCAGCAAGTAAAAGGTTCACAAAACTTAAATGATTGGCCACACTTGTCAGGCGATATAAAATCATAACGAATGTCCATTGTTATACGCAGTTCTTTTTGTATTACCAGGCATTTACCTGTTAGTCATTTAGACACAAAGAAAAATAATGTTTGAGTCAAGATTGCAGACTGCTGTGTTGGGTGCAAAACGCAAAAGAGTTGAATCTTAATTAAAGCGATTGCAAGACGATGGGAAACGAAGTAAATTTGATGCATGCTATGCAAATTGGCATGAATATCTCTTAAATTCGACACTGCATGGATTGAAATATGTGGGAGATAGAAAAATTAGTCGATTGGAGCGGTAAATGCTGAAAGACTAGGAAATCTTACAAAAATATAATGAATCTTCACATAATTCTTTTTGTAGGCTCTATTTTGCTTTTATGTTTATGTTAGTGATTGTTTTATCCGTGTATTTCATATCGAATGTAAGGGATTCTTGGCCAAAACGAAATATGTGAATTATAATTGATATTGAATCATTTTTTAAATATTTTTTGAGATCTGGGCAAAATGGACAGCGTCCCCTTTGATTATCAGCCTTGGTACACCAGGGACCCTAGTGACTACTTTTCCGTACATTTTAATCATTTAATTTATTAAACAAATGTGCCACATTAATTTCTCCAATCATTATTACGGACTCGATTTAGTTTTCCTGCGGTTACCATTTGTACTAATCAAGCACAAAAGAGTGCCGTTTCACAAATACCACGTTCAAGTGAAGAGTATAGTGTGCTGCAAAGCATCTGCCGAGTTACTATTGATGATAGTGTGGAAAAAGATAAACTAATAAAAAACGGGTAATTTCAATAGGTATCACAACCATGTGCAGAGATGCTCGTTTCTTGTCGTTATGGCGGATTGGATATCGATTGTAAGAATTTATTCAATCAAATTTTGACGGATGGTGGACTATGCTGTATATTCAATGGCGTTAAGTGAAAATGCAAATCAAAAGTATTGCGATCATTGAAATTTAACAAAAATCAATCACATTTTAGGTTCACCAAAAATTTATGATGAATTATACATACAAGTTGAGTTCAAAACTTAAGATTTTACAAAACTCTATTCTATTTTCAAATATTTCACATTTAGTATTTATTTTTTGAATCTCAGTCGATCGGAAAACTTTTACGACAATAATAACTTGGAAGAAAAGGCAAACGTGTGGACACCAGAGACCGGGTTTGCTTCTGAAAGTTTAAAAAAGCATCCAGATGGCTATCCACGTCCTGGACTTGGTAGTGGTGTTCACATCGGCCTTTCACTTATTTTGAACGCGTCAAAAAACGAGTATTAGTGTTCGTCGACCAGTAGCCTGGGATATAAAGTTCTATTACACTCACCCAATGAGTTGCCCGAGCTAGACCACTACGGTACTGCAATAGCTAATGGTTTCGAAACTAATATTGTCATCACACCAATGTTGGCTAAAGCTTCGAAGGCGGTTCGGAGTATGCCAATGAATATAAGGCAATGTTTATTTGAAAGTGAAAATTTTCTCAAATATTATCGGTTAGTTTGAAGTTTCGAATCAAAAAGATCTTCTAAATTAACACTGTCACTTTATTTACAGCATATACTCAAGAAGGGTAAGTTGGTTTCAGTTCCAAACATTTATCGTTACATTTCATGAAATCTTAAATTGTCTGATCCAAACCGCTCAGAATTGTCAAAGTCAATGTGAAATGAGAATCTACAGGGTGGGCCAGAATAACTGCAATTTTTTTTCGCACCTATGTAGATACTACTATAATAACTTTCCAGTCACTCTTTTGTTTACCGTTATGTTTATTCATGTTTTGGTTATCCACTGTGATGATGCACATTATTGCGCAGTTCTTGTTTACTTTGCTACAATAATGGATGTGAAACGTCAACTCGTTTTGAATTTGCATAAAAAAGGTTTGCGACAAATTGATATTTTTCGGAAGCTTCAGATCGACAATATCAGTTTGAATTTTATTCATCGCACCATAAAACGATACAAGGAGCGTGGAACTGTCGATGTGAAGCGAAAAACGGGCAGAAAAAGATCTGTACGAACAAAAGGTCTGGTCCAAAAGGTACGAAAGAAAATTCTTCGAAATAACAAAAGAAGCGCCAGAATATTAGCTCGTGAGCACAATATCAGTCGATCTTCAATGCGACGAGTGTTGAGAGAAGATTTGGGAATGAAACCATTCAAAAAAACCCGAAAACATGGTTTGACAAAAAAAAATAAGCAAGATAGAATGCGAAAATGTAAAGAGCCGGGCCGCAACCTCAAACATCGTTTTCTCCGACGAGAAGTTGTTCCTTTTGCAGCCAAGTCTCAATGCGCAAAATGATCGTGTTTACGCAGCGACAATTGAGGACATTCCTGAAGATGATTTAGTCGTTGAACGATATCAAAATGTGTCAAGTGTCATGGTTTGGGGCGCCGTTTCGGCCGACCACAAATTTCCCCTTGTTTTCGTTGAAAGTGGCGTTAAAATCAATGCAGCTGTGTATGAAGAAGAAATATTGCGCAAAAAATTGTTGCCACACGCCAAAAAAGTGTTTGGTAATGAACCATGGGTGTTTCAACAAGATGGGGCACCGTCACATCGAGCAAACAGAGTGCAACAGTGGTTGAAGGAAAATGTGCCTGATTTTATTGATAAAGACGAATGGCCGCCATCGTCTCCAGACTTGAATCCATTGGATTATTTTGTGTGGGGCTACATGCAATCAAAGTTAAATGATCTGAAGATTACGAAAACCACAAAATTGGATGCATTTAAAAAGAAAATCGTCAAGATTTGGAACGATATTCCCATCGAAATGGTGCGGTCCGCGTGTAAATCGTTTTTACGACGTTTGCGTTTGGTGATCCGTGCAAACGGAGGAAGAATCAAAACCAAAACATGAATTTAAAATTTTGGACCCTATTCTAAATCCCAATAAAGTTTTCATTCAATTTTAGTAAAAAACAATACTTTTTCTGAGCACATATAAAAATTGCAGTTATTCTGGCCCACCCTGTACAATGAACATTGTAATTGTATTCTGTACTATATGCCAAGGCCGCATCGCAATATGACCATTTGTGGTGTTAGCAATGCTGCTTGCATTAAATCTGTGAAAACCACAATGCGCATCGGACGAAATGAAAGTTTCAAATGTGACTGTGAATATGATTGTCACGCAATTAAATACGAAATGGGACTATCATCCGCTCCAATTTTTGCGCAAGCACTATTGTTGAGGAAATTTAATTTGTCACTTGAAAATACAGCGATTGTTTACGTTTACTATCAAAGCTCCAACTATCGCTCGCACGACAAGGAGGAGTAATAGGTTTAAATTCATTATTTTGTTGCTTTTCGTGCAGTTCATTTAAATTTTCTTCATTCAATTTATAATTTTTTTTTATTTAGGTTTTACGGAATTTCTATGTAAGTTGAATAAATTACAATCATTCCTTTAAACTTTTTTTTAAAGTATTTTTCTTTCGATGCATGTCAGCGAAAATGAAAGGCTTGCTTAGTCTTTTCATGGGATTCAGTGTGTTCTCAGTCGTTGAAATTTTATATTTCTTATCAGTACGACCGTACTGTGCTTATTTAAAAGATGCAGAAAAGCGTCGCCAAACATTTCAGCGATTAGCTCGAAAATTCATGGGTAAAATAGTGTCTAGTTCGCTTCGAAATAAAATTGTATACACACGACAGCAATATAACGTAAACCAAAGAAATTTAAGAAATACAGAACTAATTAGAGTTAGAACGTTTACATCGGAATATGCACATAACCAGCCATTTTACGTAGCTTGTAGGAATTTTAATTTAATAAGAGAAACGTTTTTAGATTCAGCATCGAGACAAATTTTTAGAAGTAATATTTTTAAATTGGAAAATGTAATATTTGTTGAACGGTGAAAACTGTAATTTTTATAAAAATTGTATTGAAAATTAGAGATTAAAACAATGAACACAATGGCTGGTAGCTGGATATTCGATCGGGTATAGTGATTCATTGTGAATGGTATTGTACAAAATTTTGTGATAAATACAGTCTGTGATCAGACGGTGAATAAATAAATAAATAAATTCAAAAACTTCAAAGCCAGAGGGAGAATAACTAATAATATTGATCATATCATTCCAGCGAACGCTGTTATTTTTCCTCACCTTAATTGAACTATTTCACAGAACACAGTTCAACAAAATTTATTGGTTATCATCGATTTCACGGCGCAAATCAAACGGTTCAAAGCAGAGAAGCGGTTGCGTGAAAGAAACAATACATGCGCAATCATCACATGCACGCTTATGGTGTACATCACAGCGACGAAGCGGCTGAGTGCGCGCATGTATTGGGGTTTTCACTATTTGGTCAGCATATTTTACTTTGTTATGATGATTGTGTATATGTATTGTTTCAGCTACAACTGACAGTTTTCTTTTGCACTGTACTTGTGTACATGTTTTGTCCGTGAAATCGATGACAACTAACAAAATGAATTCAAACAATTTATTTTAAGTATTGTTTTAATATTCTAATTGGGGATTTTTTCCATATATTCGGGATTAGAAATTAATCCTTTTGGATTTTTTATTATGAAAAATCCAAAAGGAATAATTTCTAATCCTTTCAGTTTTACAGTGAACTCTTCTCATACGTGTACGTCGGATTATTTGTGCTGAGACGAATATATACTTTTTCCGTGTTAATTTGAATCCGCAAGAACATTCATTTTTGTTCATTGAATGCCCGCCCACATGAAAAAAAAAATTGTAACTCGCTCCGTATGGTGTAGGCAAACTGTTGTAAAATCATGATTTTTACAAAAAAATCACTTTCAACATGTCCATATAAATCGAGTCAAAATGCTTGATTTTCCATATAAATGGCTAAAAAATGAAGTGTGTCTCCACAGATTTATCATGAAGCGTGATAATGGCCTGAATTATGGCTGAATTTGGTGAATTAGGAATCTCAAAATCTCGCAATGAGCTGTACTGTGTGCATAGCATCAACGTTGTACACTCATACATTCAAAGCATCGTCATTCACGTATACATGCGTGAATGTATGTTCACCATACAAACCATTTTCGGAACGTTCAGCCTACGTATCAGCTTTATAGTATGTTATAACTGTACTTACGGTCAGATTGCTCAACCATGTGCTAATTATGAACAAGAAACACAAGTGAATGGTTTGAGGAATGACTCTTTATTCAATTCTAGATTCAATTACAGTTGCGCAGTGACAGGGATGACACTTTACCTGTCACGCGCGGTTATTCACTTCATTTTTTCCACCACAGCTTACGGGTCAACGTCCATTGGCTCGTCCATGCTAGTTAAAACAAAACATATTTTCATTTATTGTTATTATTATTACAATAAATAATCGAAGTGTTAGAGAGTATTTTGGCGACATCTGTTATTGGCTTTTGCTATAGTGAAATTATCGCTTATTAGAATTCCTGTAGTAGAAATCCTGTTCTGTCAAAAATATTCCCGCAGTGCAGCCACTAGAGGGAATTCTATAGAATTTCTATTATAATATGTATAAAGCAAATTTACTATAGTGAAATCCTGCAAACGCGTGTACTATAAGAAAAGTCAATAACAATTGGCGCTAGGGGGAAGACATGATTCATCACTTCAATTCAATACTTCTTTTTTTAAATAAACTAAAACACTTTTTTCATACCAAAAAGGTCAAGTCAATGAGAGGATGTAAGCAGAATTGTCAATTCATGAATGACGCGATCGCCCTCAATTTAAATGGGCAATTCAATTTATTTTAACAACTCATTTCGGAACGAGTCACCGCCAAGTTTGAGATTCGCTGATACATCCGCCCATTGGTTCAAGTATACCGTTAAATGATATTGAGTTTAAAAAACACATTTAGAAAATAATAATTATTATTGCATATGATATTCATGCATTCATCGGCAGTCAACTTCACTTCAAAGTATCACACAAATTGTGATTATATGAAGTGATTTTAAATATTTCCAATTTACTCACAAAAAGATTTATTTTAATGTGCAATAATAGAGATATTTTACTAGAAGATTTATTTTTTTCGTGATGATTCATTCTATTGGAATTGATGTCTCCCCCCCTAGATGTATTGAATAAATAAATGTACCAAAATATATACCATATAGCTTAATGTTGATTGAAGAAAATTCGATTGTCATGTGGTATTATCAACAAGTGGTGCTTTGTATGGCCAAAAACTAATTTTGACAAATCATTTTTACACTTGCGAACCACATTGTGTTTATCAAAATTTTCATTAGTTCAAGTATTAGTATCAAGATGATCAGTTTAAGAAAACGACTTAATTCTTCGACATGTTATCAGTTATTAATTATTATTGAATACAGATGTTAGATGTAGATTATTCAACTAATTCGGTTTTTATTTTTTGAATTTTATAAACTATCAATCATATGTATTTTATGACACACAAACACGAGGATAAGAAAAAAACTGAACTCGACCCGTGTTTTGAAAAACGGCAATCAAAAAATTAGGATATTAGGTTATAATAAAACCAGAAGGAAAGAAAATTAATAATAATAAGGGTAGAAAGAATAGTAAAATTGTATCACTGAAATCAAATAATAGATTAGGAAAACCAAAAATACGTGAGTAAAAGGATAATAATTACCAAGGATTGATGGATAAGCGAATAAACATTCCTGAAAATTCCCAAATTGAAATGATTACTTAATGAATGCCAAAACAAACTTTCAAACTAATAAGTGATAAAACTTATGGATAATAGCATAACATATAAATGACGAAAAGCCTAACACACAGTTTGTCCAGCCATCTAGATATTTTTGGAAAGAACTGAGCTTGGAAAACTTAAGTTTAAGTTTTTTAAGAAATATTCAATTTTGCTAATGAATAATAGAACGATGATATGGATGATATTTTATTTGTACAGCCTGTCCGACTACCCGATTAACCAAAAGAATAAAAGTGAATTTTTAATTGCCGATGAACACAATCAATTTGCCACTCTGAAGCTGGTGGAGTTGAGCTGGTGGATTGGTTTTCAGATTGTGTTCTGTAAATGGAATTGTAATCGAATTAAACTGATTCATTCTGTTTTCTGATACCAGGTATTTACCAGCCTTGCGATACCAATATATGAATTTTCTTTTATATTTTTAAATCTTTTTATCGGCTGGAAAACCTTGATATAAAAAAACAAAAAACAAAACCTTGATAACAAAACCTTGATATCAAGTTTTTACCTTAGTACATAGCCCTGCCTCTAGGCGGAGTGTATAAATTATTATTGAAAAAAAGTATGAACTTTTGTTTTTGTTTTTTAACATTAATACACTTTATTGGTATCAAATTTTATTGTTTCTCATTATTTTATTGTTTTTCTCTAATTCTCAACTCTTAAATGTTAACATTTGATTTAAATTCCAGTTTAAGTTGAAGATTTTTTCTCAACTTTTCTGAAGGTATCTTTGTTTCTCAACGGTTCATTTATTGAACTTACATTGAAAATCAAGTCATTTTTGTGGAAATCAAAATATATTTCAAAGATTTTCCGTTGCCAATATTTTTGTTTTGGTTGAAAAAATTAATTCTGCAGGAATTCGCCCGGATTTCGCCCGGATTTCGCCCGGACTTAGAGAAAACTCGCCCGGATAATCCGGACCGGATCGACATAAAAAAAAATCTGGCAGGCTTATGGTTAGCCTATGAAGACACATATTGCGAATGGTATACATCAGCGCCATCTTTTGGCGTGAAGAAATGGGAGAGATACGATGACAGCGTATTTTACGTGTTACCTATCCAAATATGTGACATATGTGTGTATGGGCGGCCGATATGTAAATGGCCAACCGGCCACTTTTTATTATTTACCAATGACACCATGACAATTTAGTATTTTATAAGCACAAGCAGATGCCAATTGATAACTTATTTCAAGGCCTTTCCAACGATATCCAAATGTCAACTGTAAGTCAAGTGGTTGAGCCTCTGTGACCGTAGGAAAATTGACCATTATTCAACATTGAAAGGCAGGCCACGGCCGATACGGCGGCAGGATCAAAAAGTTGTAGAACAAAAAATGTTTAGCTTATCTTGTACTATAACCCTGAAAGTTTGAAAAAGATCGGACTCAACTACGTATTACACATATTATGTAAAAATACACATGTAATACTTAAAAGTATGTACATATGACATATGTGATACATATACTTATGTAAACATGTGATACTTTGAAAAAATTTCATAAAAAAAACCAAAAAAAACTTTGGAATGTTGTATTGAAGTTTGATGTTATTGCCTGTTTGATGTTGTAATGACATGAAACATTGCAAAGAATGTTTTTTCTGCAAAAAATAATATACCGAAAGTTTGAATGAATTTCAATACAAATTAAGTGTATTATATATTCAACATTTTATTTTCGAAAATGCCTGACTATATTTTAAGGTACGGACAAACAATCACACAAACACACATACCAAAGCCAATTTTCAGGGGTCGATAGGCATGGTATTTAAGTAACTTTTGGCACAATAAAAAGATCAATATCCCGACTCCCCTCGATTTTAATGTGAAGGTTCCAAAAGGTACCCGTTTTTTGGACCCACTAAAATTTATTCGATTACTCATTACGGAATAATGGATGCACATATGCAATTTGCTTTAAAAATCACCACGCAAGTGATTGGCCAGAAAGAAAACCGGAACATTGTTCGGAGTGCCATATGTATTTTTATCAAACAATACTCCGATCACGGTCATATTCATTCTTGGCAAAAAAAAAATTGGCGATATAAAGAGCCAAATCCGTGGTATGCAATACAACCAAAGGAACGGTGTATTTTGTCGGTGAATTCATCTTTTCGCTCCTTGCAAAGAGGGTAAAGAACGAGTGACGAATCCAAAATTTGAAACACAACATTTCTGATATTAATTTTGTGATGAAAATAGTTGGTAGATTATTTTTCTGTGTGCTGTGAATAAAAACTTAATATACATTTGTACATTCAGAACGTTGCAGAACTCACCAGTTAGGTTCTCCATCTCGGCTGCAGCTTGCTGGGCTGATAAAACATTTACAGAAAAAGTGACCGAAAGGTTTCCTTCGAGTGTTATAACAAACACGTTATCGTTTTTCATCTGACTTCTTGCAGTGTCGGAATCGGTACGCGTGTACGCGTCTACTTTGATCGAGATTTCAGGCATATTCGGCTCTGTGTAAAATAAATCAAAAAATTATAATAAACGTTGTATTCTATTTAAGCCAAATATACTCAGAGAAATTGAATATTGTGAACTCAAATGTGTTTTGTGTAATTCGACATTTTACACTGTATATGAACAACTACACGCAATTCTGCATTTTTGATTATCAATGGTGAAAATTTACTTAATCGTCGTGAACGTAATCCAAATTTGATTGAAATCTCTTTAACGACAACACAACAAATCGCCATTTAATGACAAGCAGCATTTGTGTTTGAAGCAAGTATTTGATTTTCTTCACGTAACGATAAAACCATAATTTTCAATGTTTCAATGTTTATGTGTGTGAAACAAAATGTGCAAATTCAAGTTTCTGCAAGACACAATGATTGATTTTTTTTATATTTTTTCTCTCCTCTCAATAAACAAGCAACAAATAAAACCAAACAGCAACGTCATTAGCTGATTTACTACTAGGAATCGAGACTACTCTTTCTCTCTCTCACTCCAAGGCAATTTTGATGAGAGCAGTGAAATTTTGGTGATAACTAGTTGGCAGAGAGAGAGAAATCAAATTAAACTAAACTAAATGTCGTCATTCGATAAATTTATTTTTAAATTTATATGAATGTCATTTGCATCAAATTGCCGACCGTAATTTCTTTCTCCCTCAATCCTAAAATCACTTCTCTCTTTATTCTATTTTATCTTATGTAAATAATTTTTATTCGCTTGGCATAAAATAAATGGCGATGAAATTATTCCGCTGCAAATCTCTATTGCGTTTGTTTATTATGAATATAGAGAAATTTTGCATTTAACTACTAAAATGGCAATTATGTGCGCATAGAAACAACATAAATGAACAAATGAGAGAGAAAGAAATTTCAACACAGTTAAGAAAAAATTAAATAAACACACAATGCAATCATCGTTTTAAAAAATTTACTACATAGTGCTGATTACAATGCCAACTGTCCGTCAGTGAACTCATGAGGATTTTTAACAATTTGATGATTGCATCAACCAGAGTTGTCAACGAACGTTCGTTCGTTCGTTCGTTCGTTCGTTCGTAGAAAATAAAATGTTCGGATTGTTCGTTCGTTGTTCGTAGGAAAACTATGAAAATAAAATAATTATTTTATTAGTGAAATCGAAAGTAGATTATATTTTGTGAATTTTGGTATGGATAACATAAATTATAGGAAAAAATTGAACAAAACAAATATTATTTATCTAAAATAAACAACGTAATAGGCAATATAATAATTGAATTTGCATTGTTAAAAATCGATAAATTTATTACGATTTATTGAATTACTATTTTATTTAAAAAAATCCAAAAACATAAAATACAAAAATAATATTAAATTATTCATAAGAATCAAACCAAATTTGCTGTTAGCAAGTAACATTAGTAATCGATTTTGTGATTTTTTTTTCCAAAATAATAATTCAATAAATCATAATAAAATTATCGACTATAGAAAATATACATTCTTTTACCTATAGTTGGATAGAATTTTATTCTTGAATAGTTAGAAAAAGTCCTCAATTAGAATATTACAATAATAGTTGAAATTATTTGCTTCAATTCATTTTATTAGTTGTCATCGATATTACGGAACAGACTATTTTTCCAAATATTCATGATTAAAATTAATTCTTTTCGGATTTTTTATTAAAAAGTTTATGCAACTCATACGTTAAAATGCAAATTTAATTACTATATTGATTATTACGCTGTTTATTTTAAATAAATAATATTTGTTTTGTTCAATTTTTTCTTATAATTTATGTTTTCAATACCAAAATTCACGAAATATAATCTACTTCCAATTTCACTAATAAAATAATTATTATATTTTCATAGTTTTCCTACGAACAACGAACAAACAAACGAACGAACGAACGAACACCTTACGAACAACGAACGAACAATCCGAACATTTTAATTTCTACGAACGAACGAACGAACAAAAATTCAATAAAAATTACTACGAACGAACGAACCGTTCGTTCGTTGGTGTTCGTTGACAGCTCTGGCATCAACCTTGGCAATTTTATGTACCAACTGAATTTCTAAATAAATTCAGCTTCTCTCTCTCTCCCCATTTCTCTCTCCTTCGCTCTTCTCGCCTCGGCTGATTTGAATCGTCTTTCTCGTTTTCGTTTCGTTTTCTTTGAACTAGAAACCAGTTTTTTATGTCGATTTTTACAAACAATAAAACTGCGAGCGCAGTTCGATTTGATTTGGAACTGAAATATTATAAATCTCTCTCTTGAAATTGAAATCGAATCGATCTTGATGATATATAAAAAATTCAGAGAAAGAGAGAGACAGTTAAAAAAAATCAGATGAATCGCATTTGTCGTGACAATTCACTACAATTTTCATCATTTTCAACCATTGACTAAATGATTTGATATTCAAATTTCAATGAAATGGAAAATAGAATTACAATTGATCGGCTGAGAATAAAAGTGACTTTAAGTTTTTTTAAACCGTCTCCATCTTATGTAAATCCTGTACAAATTATGAGACACTTTTAAGATTTTTTCTGCTTAAAGTCGCTTTTATTACCAGCCGTACAATTTAAACTTCGCAATATATAAATAAAAACAAATTTGTTTTATGTGTGTGAAATTTTTCTCGTTTCTTTCTCTCTTCTTATGTTTGATTTTGTTTTCATTAGACACATAATCTCTCTCTTCATGGTTTTTGTTTTAATATCTCTCTCTCTACAATAAAATAAATGTTGGCGTTTGCCAATCAATTTAATTTCCGATTCAAATCGCAAATCATTGATTGAAATGACATTTAGTTAGTTTGAATTGCGACGGTTTCTTTCTCTCTTACATATAACAGATAAACGTAAATTCAACTTTGAAACTTGAAATCATCACGTTCGATTTAAAAAAAAAAAACTACAAACACACAAACTGTTTGATGATGAAATCTAAATAACACACATCATATGTGTTAATATTTGAAGCTCATTGGTTTCTTCTAACATCGTCTTGCGCCATGCACTCGTCATCGTTCAATGATTTTTTCGTTTTGCTTCAGCAGCGAACACACATCGAACAAATGTAAATAAATTTGCATAATATATATTCGGCATCATCGACAAATGCAAACTTACATTTAATTCTCTCTCTTTATAACAATCTCAATCTCTCAACATGGCAAGTCATTTATCATTTCAATGAGAAATTAATTTACATTACACACAGAGAAAAACAAACAAGAAGAAGAGAAAATGATTGCAGCTAAAATCATTGCAATTTTGTTTGCCGAAGAGAAAGCAAGCAAACAAAATGACACACAACATGAATGCAGATCTCTTCTTTAGCGCAGCAATGTGAACGAGAGTCGGATTTCATCAAAACCAGGAGTAAAAAT
>NW_022198211.1:2559431-2581940 GCF_009176525.2 Contarinia nasturtii | reverse complement strand
TGGATAGCTGGAAAAGATGAGGAATTCTTTCGACGCGGAATCGACAAACTACCAAGAAGATGGGCGGAAGTCATAGCCAACGATGGGCAATACATTGGTTAAAAAATATTGTACAGTTGTTTTTAAATAAATTTATCTTTTCACACAAAAATCCTTTAAAATTAATCGATACACCCAATATACATTGAAAAAAAATGTATGAAATGTATGTACTGAAATAAAAGCATTCACATGTAATTTGAAAATATCAACCGAATGCACAGATGCATACAGATTTACATTTTGCAGTAACACATTACAATTGTAACGAAGCATTACAGTAACGTCATTACGATTGTAACATTAGATTCTAGCATTACCAGTAATAGCTATTGCTATTCTTATAACATTATGGGCAATGCTTCGTTACAATAATAATGTGATACTCAACGCTGCCGCTAATGTCAAAATTCTAACATTAATAATAAGACTTTTCAATACAACTTAAAGTTGGAAATATATTTACAATAGATGGCGCCTGTGTCTGCTCTAAGCTCATCATTGAAATTGCTCATCAACCCAATCAATTTCAATGCTGAGCTAAGAGCAGACACAAACTCCATCTATTGTAAATATATTTTCAACTTAAAGTTGTGTTGAAAAGTCTCAATATTAATGTTAGATTTTTAACAATACGGATAACACATTGTTATTGTAACAAGACATTATCGGTATTAGCTATTGAAATTGTAATGTTAGATGTTATTATTACATTAATAGCTATTATAATTTTATTAACTATTACAGACGTTTATGTTAATGTAATGGTTAGTAACATTACAATTTCAATGCTGGTAAATCTGTACAGATGCAAAACGATCAAAGTGAAAAATCCTTTTAACCAATCCACACAAATATTCACATATGTTTCGAATTCAATTTGATCGAACGACAACAAAACACGAATCTATCGCTTTTTTGGTACACACACAAAATGATGCAACACAGAAAAATGACAAAAATCCGTATATACCGAAGAATATTTGCAAATAACTCCGTATATATGTGGCTTATATGCATATATGCAGCGTATATGCGGCATACTTACGATGTCTTCATCTATTTATAGTATATTCGGTAAAAAATACTTGAGTATAAACCGTATAAACGTATAGATAATTCCCCCTAGATTTTACCACCTCACGCAACAGAATTATGTACTGCAGAATAATTGTGAAATACATTACTTTTTCCATAAAATGTAATATTACTGTTAATATGTTCAACGTTAAATAATTATGTACATATATGGCTTATATGTCGTGCTATGAAATAAGAATGAATTTCACAATAAGAAGGAGATAAATAACTGCTTAGAATAAGCACGTAATTCAAATTTTGAATTAATCGTGTATTCGCTGGCAATTTCTCATCAAAAATAATAATTTTTACCGATGAATTCACCAATATTTTTCACTTTAATTTTCACTGTAAATTAAGTTTACTCACGGTGATTTGAATTCAACAATCTGCTTGGACTCCAGACCAATCGATCGATCAAGTGTTGAACAATTCGGAATAAATTGATACAAAACGCACGTATATCGAAAATAATATGAATTATTAACAAAATCGTAGAATAATTGAAACGTTGAATTGGAATTAACACTGCTGCGTAAACTTGGTATTCACAACGATAAACATGTTCTCGGTATGGATGAAGTGGCGATTATGGCATTACGAAAACCAATGAAATGAACGTCAAATATCATAAGGCTCGGTTCACATCAATAATGCTAATTCAATATTTTGACATTAGACACATTTGCTATAAAGAATTTTTTGCTTCGGGAAGTGTCAATATCATTCGATGATTTGTGTAAATGTCATGATTTGTCTTAGAATTTTTTGCACTTTTAATTAACGACTACCATTTTTTTATTTTTTGACTACGGAAACACTCTAGTGCCCATGGAACAGGGATTAATTATCAATCGTGATGGAATCGATTTCACAGTTTCAGTAACCAATGAAGTTATACATTTTTGTAATGTTTATGTTTCAATTTCAAGATTCCTTTTTCTTTGAGTGAATAATAGTTGATTTATATTAGTTCACATACATTATACTATGAATATTACAATTGCAATGAGCCAAGTGTAATGCATAATATGCATGTCATAGGCATACGATGTAATCCTTTTTTATTTGAATTGTATGCATACATTATGCATAATATAAGTATTGTACATGTATGCATAAATTACGCATAATTTGTGTTTTGTAATTCCTTGGAATTTTATGCATACTTCATGCATACTTTATACATAAAAATAAAAAATTTATGTTTTTGACAATTTGTTTTTAAAAAAACCTTCAATGGCTCTTGCAAGAAATCTTCAAAATAATTGATTGAATTATTATGGACCGCGCTCATACATGTTTCTTGCAAAAACCATTGAAGATTTTTTCAAAACAAATGGTTAAAAACATAAAAATGATATTTTAAAATTCAAAAATATGTTGTGCTACAAATAAAAAAAAGACATTTGCAATGAGCCAGTGTATTTATTTATTTATTGAAATGACAGCGACCATTATTACACAGGTTGATTGACATCCAGCAAATTCACTTCAAAAATTAGAGTGACATTTGGCGGAACTAGCGGCGGCAATCCGGCGGGCCCATATGCCAGCTCTGGCGGACATTTAATTCGCCGTTTCGAACCCGTCTTCATTCCGATGATTCCTTGGACCCAACGAAGAGTGCTGTTTTGTTCACCCAACCGGAAAATGTTTGGATCTCCAGAGGTGTGTCGGTAGAATGAGTCTTGCTCACCTTCTACCCATCCTTCGTAATACACTGACACGGTACTACCGTCTAATGCCTCTATGCCTTCGGTCCCTTCAAGAAGCTCTTCAGTACTGACCTGCGAAATTGAAATAACTTATATTTTATGAAAAGTTCCATTTTATTCTCATTCAAAAATAAATTACCTTAATTTCATTGTCAATGCACGGAAAATTGCTATCGTCAGTTCGAACTGAGGTATGGTCAGCGGAGCTGGAAGCAACCTCTAGTTTGGCTACTTACTCGAGTGGGCAATGTCCTTGCTTACTACTTGCTTTAAGCAGACTTGGGGTTGAGTAAGTAAGGCGAGTAAGACGAGCAAGCGAGTCAACTCGAGCTATTTTTCCTTAAAAAAAACTTAAACCCTAGATGGCGCTAAACCTCTTAGCCCAGACATTTCTTAGTAAATAGATAGGAAGATATCCCATCCGTAAAAACTGAAGAAAAAAAGATATGACATGAAATGTTAATGAAACATTTATTTAATTAACGCTTATTCCAATTTTGCTCTTTTGGATCACAGTCAATTACAATTTTTCGGTGATTCTCTCGTCAACTGACGGATAAATGAAAATTGCACAGCAACAGAAAATTACATTTTAAAAAGGTCGTAATTGTCATGAATGAAAAGCACTTTTTCAACTCTGAACGGGTCAATAGTCGCACGTCGGCTTCGAATAACAGATCCAGCGAATGAAAAAGCACTTTCCGCCGTTGCTGTAGTGGCTTGAATACAAAATAGCACCTTTGCTATTGCAGATAAAAGTGGATAATTGTCACCAAACTTTGCCCAGAAATCCAACATGTCGTCATACATTTCCCGAATGTTTTGAAAACTCATAAGTTCTTCTTCCATGGAATGATCTGCTCTAACTCCACTTTGAAACCTGTTCGGCACATGACGGGCTAAAAGTTTTTCGCGAAGGCTCATATGTCGACTCTGAGTAAGGTCAACTTGAGACACCAACTCTGATTGTGATTGTTCAGTTGATGTGTTTGTATTCGACGGCAGCTTGATATTAAAATGAAGCACTATTCGTTCCATGAGTTCTTTCTTTGACATCTCTGTAGATGAAGATAAAAAGCGTTTTTGTAATTGGTTAATCAAAGGAGACTTGAACATACATGACCAAAAGTAATTACTTACCATTTTCGTGAAGCCATGTTGCAATGAATGGTAAATGTTGGGTTGTAGGATCCAAAACTGCAGCAGCCACGCTTACATCCGTTAGCTGAAATCGATTGTCCAGATTTTGTAGGAGTATGCGAACTACTTTTTCGGTGATTTCACACACGTTTTCACTTAGAATTCTTTCTAATCCTTCCTTGATTTCAACGTAGAATAAAACAAGTGAGTTCATTGTTGGGTAGCTATTTCCTTGTATGTACTTTGTGAATGTGTTGAAAACTTCAAGTACATCAACGAGACGTCGTAGCAAAGCATTTTCTGATCGTGATAGGATGAGATCATATGATTCATTATGTTCGAGGCATTTTCTGATGATAGCTGTAAAGCATCAAATAAAAAAAGATTCAGTTTAATTATTGCCAACATTTGAAATAATTGAAATTGACAACTTATGAGTATATGAACCCGACATTATATTGAGATATTTTCAGCCAGCTGAATCAGCTCAGGTTGCTATCATCAGGCGCTGAAATGTAGCACAACAATAGAAGTGATTGTTATGTTGTTTGTAAGAATGGAAGTGTTTTTATGACTATAATATTCACTTCTATTGTTGTGCTACATTTCAGCGTCTGACGATAGCAGCCTGAGCTGATTCAGCTGGCTCAGACATTATAATGAGATATTTTCAGCCAGATATCGTCAGGAGCTGAAATTGAGTGAAAACAATAGAAGTGATTGTTATGGTTATAATTACACTTACATTGCTACAATCACTATAACAATCACTTTGATTGTGTTCACTCCATTTCAGCTCCTGACGATATCTGGCTGAGCTGATTCATCTGGCTGAAAATATCTCATTATAATGTCTGAGCTGGCTTAAAATATCTCAATATAATGTCTGATATGAACACGACAAAAGTACGTAAAATTTACCTGCATTTTGGAAATGTGCATTGCAAACTTTATATATACAATTCCAGCGAACTGAGCTGATGCTTTTTATACCGTCCATTCTGTCTGGACCTCTTGTCAAATCATCAATAGAAAAGCGATCGTCAGCCTCTAATGCCTCTTCGATAGCCGATATTTCCTCTAACATTTCAAAAATTTCCTTTTGTCTTTCGCTCTGTGCAATTTTCGTTAACTCAGTATATTTAAATAACAATGCTTTTTGAACGCGACGCAATTTCTTTATAACAGCTGTTACAGCTTCGATTCCTTCTCCTTTTATGAGTAGATCGTGCTGAATCAGTCGATTTATTTTGTGGGCAATACATGGAATTTTTATCAGGCCCATATGGTCTACAGTTGCGTTGACATCAGACCCGCCATCAACCACAACAGTAATTTCTTTTTCTTGCAGATGATATTCTGTAAGTGTACTACGAAAATGTTCTTCGATTCGTCGGGCTGTGTGTGGACATTCAAACATAGATGTTTTCAGGACCCGGCTCTGAAGTTGCCAACCATCGGTTATATAATGACAAGTGTATGTAATATATGAAACGCGTCTGTAGCCGTCAGTCCACAAATCAAATGCAATACAACAGTGATCTGGGAAAAAACAAAAATAATTTGCATTTTAAATTGATTATTAATCGACTCCTTTGTATCTATTTACCTTGGGTTTCTTTCAAGTGAGCAACCAATTTAGTTTTAAGGCAAATATACATATCATCAAGTGCCATATTTGCAATCGTCGTTCTTGATGGAATGTCAAACCTATTTCGATTTAATGAACTAAAGAAATCGAGAAATCCGGTTTTTTCAACAACATTGAATGGCAACAAATCCCGACATAACCACAATAATATTCTTCTACTGAAAACGAACTTTTCATTTAATTTGCCATCATTGACCGTTTTCTTTTCAACAAAAAGTTCGGATAATTTGCGTTGTTTAACATCTTTTCGCTCCGACGATATCTCAATACGATGCTCGTGGGCTAAATGCTGCATAAGAACTGTTGCACTTGTTGCATTGGCGTAACTGTAAAAAAAATTAGTACTTGTTTGAATGCTTCAAATGTTGATTAAATTCATGTGTATCACAGTGTATTTACCTTTTTATGACATTTTTTTGAAAGCATTTTCTGCAGAAAATTCGATTTCTCGTTTTGGACACAATTCGATCACATTTATGCAAAATACCGAAATGTTCCCAAATTTTATGGCTCGACTTTTTGGCTATGTTTTTGAGTACATAACCATTTGTGATTGTAAATTCCTCTTCGATCTCAGGAATTTCACGTGGAGGTTGTACAGGTGATGTTGATGATAACGATGATCCGCTGGATCCACTGGTACTTGGTAAATATTCAGACCCCGAATCAGAAAATGGTTCACTTGTCGGTGATAGAGATGATGTTGACCTTGTATCGGTTTCAAGATCCATGTTCACAAATATTGCACGCAAATAAACCGCTATACAACAATGTATGCTTAAATAATCACCACTAACAATTTTCTACAGTGATCAGTGAAAATACGTGCACAGTTTTATTTAAAAGTTATACGCTACCAAAAAATGATGCTGAATCAGATTTATGTGCTAGCTGTACTTTTTTTCTTTTTTCAAGTGCTCAATCGGTCAATGTCAAATGCGTCTGTCACAATATGTGTATGTTGTACTCTTAACTAAAATTGAGCAACCCTGCGTCAAACGAAAATGGCCTCTGCCATAGTATTGGCGCGAAATATATGACAGTCATTTGTCATTTTACGTTCTATTCTACTGGCACACATTTAGCTGACTGAGTCGACTCTTTCAAGCGGTAGTATTTTCCATATTTTTCCATCAAAATTGTGTTTCGTTTTCGTTAAAAAGCTTTGTAATAATGCAATTCAAGATAGATACAGTGATTGACACTATAAATAACAAGTGGTCAATTGTTAAGAATGGAAATTTCAGTGACTGTTATTATGCTCAAAAGGATAACAGTAATCTTGTTGGTGAGAATTATCCGTATATTGCGAAAATTGTAAGTATTTTTGGTTATGTTAAATAACATGAAGCACCACATAAGTTTGGTTAATTTTTATTGCACTTTTTCGCAATAGCATCGCGGTCCAAAGAGAGACTTTCATGAGATGGATTTTTACCTTAAACATAATGAAAAAAATGCTGTTGAAGCCTTTCAAAAAGAGCGGAAATTAAAGTCGATTGGAATACCAATTTTGATAGCACATGGAACCTTCAAAATTAAGTCATCTCTATATCAATTTTTCATCCGACCGCGCTTCGGCCAAAGCCTATCACATTTTTTGGAACCTAATCGAAAATTTGAAATCGGTTTTTTGAATCGTATAGCTGCACAAATAGTAAGCAAAGTACAAATTATTGTCGAATTTTTTGTATTCAAAATAAGTTCCTATACGTTTCTTTAGGTTGACATCTATGAGTATATTCATCGTTATAAATACGTTTTGGGTAATTTGAAGGCAAGCGATTTACGCTTGGGTACAAATGAAAACGACAAGCAACAAGTGTATTTGATTCGATTCGATTTCGTATCTCATTTGATGACAAGATCACTTAAATCAAATAAAACTAAAATGCATAAAGGCTGTATTCGATTGATCTCACGAGATGCTCATCAGGTAAATTAAACTGAAACATTTTGTTTACGTTTTAGAGATATTTTCAGGTAGCTGATTCAGCTCAGAAAGCTAACATCAGGCGCTGAAATGGAGTGAAAACGATAGAACTGATTGTTATAGTGTTTGTAGCAATGAAAGTGCTTCAAGAACCATAACAATCACTTCTATTGTTTTCATTCTATTCCAGCGCCTGACGTTAGCTTCCTGAGCTGAATCAGCTGCCTGAAAATATCTCAATATAATGTCTGTAAATCACATTTATTTTATCTGTATTTGTACGTAGGGAGTACTGACATTACGAGGAGATATGGAGAATTTGGCTTTCAACTTACTAGAATGGGCTGGTGGTGCTCTACCGTGGATGAACTGTTTGAACGAAGCGGACAAGGTCCAGCGGTCGAAAGATAAGCTAATGTCAAGAACAAACATCGATTTACATCGCTGTTTTCCAAATGAAATATGCCCAGGTAAGCTAACATCATATGAATCGTTGTGGCGAGATAATACTGCAGTATTAATATGTTGTATGCTAATTTTTCAAATCAATATTCTAATTTTTTTTCGTCAATTTTATAAACAGAAACTATTCGAAAGTTCTTCGAACACATAGGAGAGTGCGGTCTTACTGAGCTGCCTTCGTATGAAAAATATAGAAAATGTTTCTTAGGCATACGTTCACAATCTAGATCAGAAACGATCTCAGTAAAAAAAACACATAATTTGCGTAAGCGACGTGTTCCTGAAAATACTGACGCAAAGATGTCAGATAATCAGCAAGCTTCGAAAAAAATCAAAGTGGACAATCGACAGGCTGTTGTTAAAAGTGTTGCTCCGAAGTTTGTACCTGCAAAACGTGACGCGCTAGTAGTTGGAAGTCCAATACTAGCATGGATGAAATCATATTCACCGTGGCCAGCAAGATTGATTAGTATTGATAATGCCAATTGCATTGTATATTTTTACGGTGATAATAATAGGACAGGAAAAGTGCCGATCGACCGCATTGGTTTGTCTAAAGATAACCACTCCATGATGAAGCATTGTTTAGGAAAAAAAATTGCTAACTACCGCAAAGCAGTGGCTGAACTAGAGGCCGTCTGTAATATTCCGAACTCTCTTTCTTTAATTAATTGATAATATTAATTCCATAAAAAGGACAAATTTAAACATAAACAATGTTATCTGAAGTGAGATGTAAAGAGCATATTCTGAAATTGTTTTTTATAAAAACGATAAATTTAAAGATTTACAAAATTGTAATATGAATTGATTCACTATGTATGGTAAGAGAGAAGGAATAAACGGAGCTGTATCAGCCTGTATGTACAAAAAATATAAACTTATTTAGAGTTTTTTCTGAATCAGAAATTTTGATTTTATATGGAATTATTTTGTATATTTACATTTATTTCTAACAATTTAGCTAGTATTAGAATCAAACTGATAACAGATTTTGCTCTTTTTCTCCAGTCATTTCCCCGTAATGCAAATTTTTGCTTTTTATCCATGATGTTAAGTCCTGTTTGGATCAGTGACCAATGATCAAAACATTTTTTTTAAAAGGTTAATTTTTCGAATATATTCAACTCACACCCAAGGCGTTGATCCGATCACGCTTGTTTAATTCAAATTCCAAATTTTGTAGCTCCATTTTTTCAAATGTTGAACTCAATTCTTGAGTCTTAAGACTCGTATCTTAAATAAAATTACGTCGCGTAAATGATTGTTTACTACAGCCTGTCATTGTCAAAGTGAACCAAATTCACGTATCAAAAATATAGTGCAAATTTAGCATCAAATCCTCTGAATCGGCTGAATCGAAATGTCAAACATTTGTTCAAATATGTATGTATGTCAAGAAATTTAATGAATTTATTTCGTTTTTTTGGATGATTTGACAAATATTCGTTAAAAAGTGATTCTTGTTGTGATGAATGTTTTATGAATGGTTTTGTTAAAAATGCTTCTGAGCTAATTTCTATGTCATGGAATTTTTACAATTAACCTGCTATATTTACATATTTGAACCACAAAATTTCAACGGCGATTGGGTAACCCAATTTGGGCTACCTATATATTTTCGTCCAAAATTGTATGAACTTTTGTTCTGTAGGAAATGATGGCACGTTTTATTTCTTCCTTTAAATCATTCTCATATTTTGCGCGAATCTCATACAACGACTTTGTATGCTTTCTTCGAACATCAGCCAATTCCTCGTTTGCTTTGGTGAGTGCCTTTTTCGCTTCATCTTTTTCGTAAGTCACGAATTGGACTTGTGCCTGCAGTTCATTGATCTTTTTTCGCATTTCAGCAAATTCTTCTTCGTGTACTTTAATCAACTGTGCTATTTCGTAGGAACGGAACAGAATCTTGTCGAAACCACTTTCAGTTGTGTCATTGTTCAAGTCCTTGACAAATGATAGAAAAAATAAGAAGTTGTTCAATTGCTAAAGATGAGAGATACCAAATTTATACTTACCACTGAATCAGCGGCATATGCCGTTTTGACAGTTTTATCGTGCCTGCTCAAGTGCTTTCTAAGCTTTTTTTCACATTCGAAACGGCTGTGACACATGAAACATTCAAATGATTCGACAACAGTTAGTTCGGATTCTGTATCCATCTCCGAACATGATTCACTTCCTCCATTTTCAATTGATGTGAAATCCAAAAGTCTAACAAAAAATTAAATCACAAATTATTTACAAAATTTATACAAAAATGATGAAAATATAATACAAAGTGTGCATACCTTCGAATGTCCTCATCTTCATCATCATCATCGTCGTCGTTGTCGTTATCATAGTCTTCACTCTTGATGCCAATTTCAACATTGTTCAAGTCCTTGACAAATGACAGAAAAAATAAGAAGTTGTTCAATTGTTAAAGATGAGAGATACCAAATTTATACTTACCACTGAATCAGCGGCATATGCCGTTTTGTCATCGTCGTCGTTGTCGTTATCATAGTCACCGTCTTCCTCGATGAGATCATCACTTAGTCCAAGCGCCTCCGATTCACTCAACATAGCCTCACTCTTGATGCCAATTTCAAAATTGTCTTTGTAAAAACTAAAAAAATCATTTTCCTTCCGAATTGTTCCCTTGGAACTGTTGCTTCCGTTTTCATTTATGACATCGTTAAGTGTATTTTCTGCAAAGTGAAAAAAAAATTATTGCATCTTTAGATATTCCTCCAGACGGTTCAATACAGAAGAATTTATAGAAATCTTACCATTTTCTTGCTGTTTCAGCGCCATTTTCCTTTTGGTGACCACATTGATGGAACCGATATGTTGTGCAGCTATTTCAGAAAAGAAGATAATACAGAATTCTGTCAGAATATACACTCTAAAAAAATATTTGGCCATTCTTACCGTTAGATTTATGTTTTCTCAACAAATGGTCTTTCAGATTCTCTTTGCGCATAAGCCGCTTGCCACAAAAACAGCAGATAAATTGCCCTTGTGCCCGCGGTCGCTCTGTTGCCAAAGTGGCTTTTGTTATACTTTCGATTTCGTCAAGTGTGTATGTGTTTGAATGAAATTTTTTATAATGGACCTTTAGGTTCCATCGTGTGGAGAAATAAATCATACAGTTTTTCACGTTACGCTTGTAACCCACACTAACATTTGAACCACTAACTTTGGCCATTTTGATTGTCGTCTTTTCGCGACAAAAACTGAA
Source organism: Contarinia nasturtii (assembly GCF_009176525.2). Lineage (NCBI taxonomy): Eukaryota > Metazoa > Arthropoda > Insecta > Diptera > Cecidomyiidae > Contarinia > Contarinia nasturtii. Next base: position 2,570,688 of record NW_022198211.1, on the reverse strand, counting down.
CTGTCTAACGGTCATCAAAATGAACGAAGAAGAGAAGAAAAAATGAATATTTGCAGAAAAATCCTCATACAAACATTCAATTCATATTCAAGTGAAAAATAAGAAACAAATGGTAACTCACCGAAATAATTTTTGATTTATATTGAATAGAAATATCAATTAATCGAATCACGCAAAACTGATTAAAAACAAAATATAAAACGCTTGCGCGTTGAAAACTAACGATGACTTATGTTGCTTGTGTCGTAAATGAAATGAAATGCTGAAGTTCAATGTCAAAGCGATTGAATGCGATGTCATGCATTTTCGTTTGACGCAGGGTTGCTAAATTTCAGTTGAAAATATGAAATATTGACTGTGATCCAAGAAAGCAAAATTGAAACAAGCGTTAATTAAATAAACTTTTCATTAAATTTTCATGCCATATCTTTTTTTCTTCAGTTTTTAACATAATTTTTTCGTATAATCGATTGTGTTTAAGTACGTTTGAAATGTATGCATTGCAAATTTGATTTTTTGAATTCGAACACGTCGCCAGATGGCGTTTTTACAATTTGACATTTTTCAGTCATGTTGGTTCAACCTCTATGAGTGCCTGGGCGATACAGGCGAGAAAAAAGTCGCACAATAAAGCGCCATCTGTTGACGTGGTTATCAATGTATGTGGTTACAAGCTTGTATTTACGTCTTGTATGGTGCTTAATTCAATTCTCATATCGTTTATTTTCAACCACCATTCGGACACGTCACCAGATGGCCATGGCGTTTTTACAATTTGACATCTTTCAGTCATGATGGTTGGAGCTACTTACTCCTGCTTACTTACTCGGAGTATTTCTACTTTTTTAAAAATGCCTGCTACTTGCTACTCGAAAATGCCACCTACTACTTGCTAGTAGCCTGCTCCTAACTTACTTGCTTCCAGCTCCGATGGTCAGTTGGATCTGAGCAAATCTCATCCATCATTAATTCAGTAGCTTTTGCGTTTATCGGCAAAAAGTATCCATTGATATATAGACTTGCATCTATATCTGATGAACAAACACTGTAGAACGTCAATTCCTCATTGGCGTTAATGACTAAATCAATACGAACATTTGGCTTTGATTTGCTGGTTGTGGCTATCAATTGAGGGCATTTATCTATGGCAATCCACAATTGCACTTCAGTTTGATTTTGGCCTTTTTTTATTGCAGTCGTATCTAATGCTACGCTTGTTATCCGAATTTCATATGCTGCCTTGAAATCGTATGATGTTTTTGCTTTGATACACATACCTAAATGATTAATTAAAAAAAAATAACTTAATTCATCATTATTTTGCAAAAAATAATAATAAAATAAAACAAACCCCAAATCATTTTTCACCAAAAATAATGTTTGCCAAATCCAAGAAAAAGTAAATCATGAAGAGCGCAATGTAATGAAGTATGCAATGTAATAAAGCGTCCAGGTCGAACCAAGATACCGCTTTAACTGACAGCTGTCAAGCCTACTGTTGTCAAAACATTTGTTGATTTTTCAAAGTTCTCGTACCGTCTGAAACATCATCAAGAAAGACGCATAATAAGATGTTTGTTAGCGTACATGTAAGATATCTTCTTCGTATTTTAAAAATCTTCTCCTTTAGTTCGCACTCACCTTTACTTTTTTATTGAAAGGGTTTTTCCTTTCTTGGTTGGAAACGTTGGGCCAAAATATCATCAAAAAAACGTCGAATCAGCAATATTCCAAAAATAATTGTGGTTTGTATTATTGTTGGATATAAAATTTAAGTTGAATTTAAATAGACTTTTTTTTAGTTCGAATGTCCATTGTGTTACATACACATAAAATCAAAGAAGTCAAATTTGGAACGTCATATGAGGCTGCATAATCAGACGAGTCGTTTCAAATGTGTTCTTTGTCGAAATACATATCAAAACAAAGCGAATTTCATGGCACACAATAAAAAACATCATGCTGATCATGTTGGTCTCATTGAATTCACATTTACCAGCGAAGGAGCAAAACCACGTCCATATTATTTGTAACACCTAATGAAACATTCACACTTAAATAAACCATTTTATTGATAAAAGCGATCACTTGTTATGTATTAATAATTATGACATTGGCGTTTCAATAGAAAGAAGAGTAACGGTGGAAATCACTGTTGCATTTGCTGGGATGAACGGTGCTATACCATTTTTTCCGTATGCATGTTCTGGTGGCGATGTTACTTTACGCTTGGCTCCAACTTTCATGCCCATTATTCCAGTCTCTAATCCTTCAATGATGAGTTTTTCTGATTTACCCAATGTTACTGTTATACCATCACCAGTTGTCATACGTCCAACAATATTGCCAGTGGATTCCAATCGATTTTCATAGTGAATTCTGACAACATCGCCTACATCAGCCCGTCTTCCTTCACCTTCCACGATGTCAATATGACTGATGCCGGATGGAAGAACGACTTCTTCTTGTTGCATGTCGAATGAAGTGAAATTAAGATCATGTTGGCCGTCGTTATTGTCGTGGTCGATCATTGAGGTCTAGAGTTAAAAAATATTATTCGTGAGTCGCATTTTATGAATGCATCTTGATTCTCACGAACACATACCTTCTTCCGTTTAACTTTTTTTCTCGTTATATCACTCTCAATGGTTTCGTCCAGATCGACTTTTTCTTGTGGTATATAATATCCACTGAGATGAATCGTACCACGACCAATTTTGAAAAATTTAACTTTTTCACCACTTTCAAAGGCCAAATCCAGCTTTACTTGGAGTTTTTTTCGCGAAACGGTCGCCAGTAAAGTTTTATTGCGTTGTTTTTTTATCCACAGCTGTACAAGTCCACCCCTATTTTCCTCGATCGTGTTTATATCCAACGCCAATTGCGATACGTGAAAGGATCGTTCAATTGGTTCATTGTAATAATTGTCGCCATCTAAAACCAAGCCTAGCCAAAATTTTCATGATTATTATTATAAAAATTATTTGAATTTTTTCACGCTTAGTATACTTACTCCAAAACATTGTTGAGTTTTGTCTTTTTGATCAATTTTTTCGTATTACATGTACTTTGTCTCAAATTTGAAACATATGTCCGCATTTGTTTGAAATTAGTTTGTTGTGTGTCAATATATTCTGTCAATATAGTTCTGTCAAAATCTGATACTCACACAAACACTCATGCCTTTTTCATGTTCGTTCGGCTCTTGCAAAATCAACAAATATAAAATCAGTTTTGTGTGAATGTGGTAAAAAACCATGCAATTTATTTTAATTCTATACGTATTCGAAATACATAGAAAATTAAAAATGTTGTATAGAAATATTTTTTTGACTTGGATTATTTTTTTTCATCTGCAACTTTATTTGAATATCGTCATAGTAGATTTGACAGTGACACAAATATTCATGCGCACATAACTTCACAGTGATCTGCCCATGTCTCTTGCATGAAACAGCATTTTTCGGCATATTTGAAGTGTAGAGAATATACATTAATAAGAGAAATAAATGCTTTCTGTTAGGTTCACAATTTATTACTGATCAACATTTATTAATTCTAACAATATGTAGCTTGAATAATTTTGACAATATTTGAATAGGCTTGCCATATATGGGCATTTAATTGTATTTCAAAGTGCATTATGGGCAGTTAATTGTATTTCAAAGTGCATTATGACTTAATTGAATTTGGACTTTGTATAATGAATTGTTTATGACTTATGTTTTGAATTTATGGTTGAGTTGCATTTATATTTTTATTTATTTGTCACTTGGTGACATTCTCCCGGGCGGGAGGAATGTTGTTGCAATGGATACAGGGTCGTTGTTCCTCTTCCCATAGCCTTTGTAAATCGGTCAGTGGGTATATATGAGTACTAGCTCTCATTGATTCTCTTCTTGCTTCAAAATATTCCCGTTCCAGTTGCACAATTGGTGAATTTTGGTTTTCGCGTGTTTTTCTGGCGGCTGGAATTGGTGTATCAACTCGAATACTTTTCGAATGGTTCAGGTTTTGCATTTGAATATTTGCTGTTGGTGTTGGCAATGATTGCATGGAAATTGCGTTGTCATGTTGCATGGGAATTGTGTTGATATGTTGCATTGGACTTGCGTTGTCATGATAAACCATTCTTGTCATTGCGCCTTTGTAAAATATTCGCATAAAAAAAAATAGAAATCCTAATAAACATAAAATAAACAATGCAAATATGATTAATGTCGCAAAATTGTTGGATTCCATTTGATGCCATGAAAAGGAGACTGTTTGATTATGCTTGGACTCCTGATTATTTTTTATCAACGAAAAGTGGTGTGCGTTTGTTTTTTGTAATAGCGAAAAAAATATAGCTATTAATGTTGTTGTTTTTAACGTTGTTTTAACTCGGTGTGGATCGATAGTTTCTTTTGAATTGTTTGTTGATTTTACGGTCAGTGGCGCTAATTTCGTGATTGCTCGTTTCAGCACGCTATTTTTTGTTTTGACTGATACAACACGTGTCATACCATCCGAGCCTGTATGTTTCTCCACTACTCGTGCCATGGCCCATTTGCCGGGTGGCAAGTTTTCGTCTTTGATGGTGACCAAATCACCCAATTCAATTTCTGGGCGCTTTGTGTTCCATTTGGAACGTATTTGCAATTGGTGCAAGTATTCGCAACGCCATTGCTTCCAAAATCGTTGAATCATGCGTTGCACCAATTGCCATCTGCTCAAATATTGTGACTTGATGTCAGTCAATTCCTCCTCTTGAATTAATTTTGTTGGAACAAGATTTAAAAAATGCGCGGCTGTTAATATCGTTGTGTCGTTGGGGTCGTTACTTAATTCACATAGTGGTCGTGAATTTACAATTGCTTCAATTTGACATAGAAGAGTGATCCATTCCTCCATTGTCATTGCTGTGTTTCAAGTGATATTTCATGGTTTTGACCGCTGCTTCTGCTAAACCATTAAAGTGTGGGCTTCCGGCTGGCGCAAAATGCCATTGAATGTTACGATTTAAATTTTCGTTATTTAAATCTGATATGAAATTTTCTTTTTCGTTCGCTGATAACTCTTCTAAAATCTTTTCTGACTTGACAAAATTGGTAGCATTGTCGCTGTAAATGTCTGTTACTTCACCACGGCGTGAAACAAATCTTCTGAGCGATGATATAAAACTGTCGGCTGTTAGATCACCCACTACTTCAAGGTGAATTGCCTTTGTCACCATACAAGTAAATACGGCAATGTAACCTTTAATAATTTTTGCGTTTCTTATTTTTGTTGTTTTCACCTGAATTGGGCCCGCGAAGTCAATAGAAGATTTCAGAAATACTTTGTATGTCTGTTCCGTTCGTACCGCTGGTAGGTTGCCCATCAGTTGTTGCATAATAATTGGTTTTTGTTTTGTGCATACTACACAGTCATAAATTTCGCGTTTTATTGCTCGTGCACCACTCGCAATCCAAAATTTTTGTCGTATAAGCGCTTCTGTTAATTTTGGTCCGCTATGTAAATTGAATTGGTGCGTTTCACGTATTAATAATTGAGTCAATATACTTTTTTTCGGTAATAATATTTGATGTTTCATGTTATACGGAATATGTGCGTTTTCTAATCTACCACCAACGCGCAGAATGTTTTCAAGATCTAAGAATACACACAACTTAAATAATGCACTTGTTTTTTTTATGTTTTTTTTATTTTTTAACATGATTATTTCTTCATTGAAATACTCATCTTGCGTTATGTGGATTATTTTTTTAAGTGCGATTCTCATTTCATTCGTAGTAATTTGATCTTTTTTAACTTTTGTTTTGTTTTTTAAACAGTCGACGAAGCGAAGCACATACACAAACACACGCTGTAGTTTTTTCAATGACGACATATCTGGTATAAATTGCTCACTATTCGACATTAGTAGTGTGTTCACGGTTATTTTTTCTTCTTCTTTTGTTTCAAATGTTTCGCTGGATGATTGATATGTTTTTTCTCTTAGCCAAACTGGGCCTTGCCACCATAATTCATGGTTAATGAGTTGACTTGGGAGAATCCCTCTCGAACAACAATCAGCTGGGTTTTCTTTGCCACTGATATGATACCAATCATTTTGACTTATGTTTTTGTTTATTTTTAAAACACGCGACGCGACGAAAGTTTTCCAACGTTTTGGATTTCCTTGAATCCAAGCAAGCGTTATTTTTGAGTCTGTGTATAAACAAATGCGATCGAAATTAATGTTCATTATTTTAATAATTTTTTTCACTAATAGCGACAAAAGCATTGCTGCCAATAATTCAAGTTTCGGAATTGGTAGTTTTTTCAATGGTGCAACGCGGGTTTTTGCTACAAGTAATATCACTTTTGCTTCGTCGTATTTTTCGTTCATATATCGTAGAAATATTACTGCACCATACGCTTTTTCGCAAGCGTCGCAAAATCCGTACAGTTCCACTTTTGAATTTTTATCAATGCCTAGCCAACGTTTAACTTGCAAGTTGTGAAATAATGAAAATTCTTGTTTGATTTTCATCCATTTTTCTATGTATTTCATAGGCAATTCGTCATCCCAGCCGTATTTTTTTTCTTCATTGGTCATTTGCCATACATCACGTACGATGATTTTTGCTGCGATTGTTACTGGCGCGATCAATCCCAATGGGTCATACATAGAAGCTATTTCTGATAAGAGTTTTCGTTTGGTGTTCGGAATTGCATTTTTGTCTATGTCATACTTGAATTCAAACTCATCGTTTTTTACATTCCATGTGGTGCCCAAGACTTTCACAACGTCGATGATATTGAGCTCCTTATCGTAGTCTGGTATTTGTTGCAAAAAATATGATGAATTTGATATAAATTTTCTCAGATTTGCACCGGCACCATTGAACGTTTCTTTTAACTGTCTATATAATTCGATCGCTTCTTCTTCGGTGTCGGTACCACCCGTATGATCGTCGACGTAAAAATTTTTCAAAATAGCTTCAGATGCTAGAGGATATTTTTCTTCTACACTTTCTGCTAAAGCTCTTAGCCATCTGATAGCTAAATATGGTGCGTTTCCCAATCCAAACGTGACTGTTGTGAGTTGGTACTCTTTTATTTTTTCATCGGGTGAGTCACGCCATAGAATGGTTTGCAAATGTCGTTGGTTTTCTGCCAAATCTATTTGCTTGTACATTTTTTCTATGTCTGCTACAACTGCAACTTTATATTTTCGCCAAAGTAACGAAAGGTCAAAAATTGATGACTGTACAATTTTGCCCATGGCAAGTTGCTCGTTTAGCGATTTACCGTTGGACGTTTTTAGTGAAGCATTATAAACTGGTCGCACCTGTGTTGTCGTGCTCGCTTTGAATACAGGATGATGTGATATGTAATGTGTGTTTTTTACTGGATCTTTTACCAACATCATGTGACCCCTTTTTATCGCCTCGTGCATTACTTCACTGTATTGTTTTTGTAACTCAGGATTTTTTTTGAATCGTTTTTCCAACTGGAATAGCATAGCTAAAGCTGATTTTTTTGAATCGCCCAAATCTGGCTCACCATGATTTTTGAACGGCATTGAAACAATAAATCTGCCATTTACATCGCGTTTCGTTGTTTTTTTAAAATATTCTTCGCAATACTTTTCTTCGTCTGTCATACATTGATCATTTTCAGAATCGTTATTTTCATCATTAATTTCGGGCATATCAAAAAAATTCGACAATTTTTCGTCCATTTCTGTGGTAGAAATTAATGAAGCGATACTCAATGCGCTCTCATTTTTCTGTTTTTCGACATCAGGACCCATTATCAACCAACCAAATTCCGAATTTAAGGCAATTGGCTCATCGTCGTTGCCTTTAATCAAACCGCTCTTTGAAATTCGCGTATAATCTGCCACTCCAAGCAACAGATCAATTGGACGGTCATCGTTAATAGTCGGGTCGGCATATTTTAGGTGATGGAGATGGTTATAATTTTTTAAATCACCTTTGAAAACATTCAAATTGGTGATTTTTTTCATCACTAATGGAAACGTTGTCAAAATATATTTGTCAGAAAAATGCGATAGTACTTGAATCTGTACGCGTCTTTCCGCTGCTGATTGCATTTCGTTTAAACCATCAATTCCAGCATAAACTTTTTGTGCTATTAAAGCCAATAGTTGTAACGCTCGTTCTGTTATTATTGCACTTTGTGAGCCCTGATCAAGCACTGCTCTTAATGCAATTTTTTCACCATTGTTGGCAATAACACGTACCATAACACGTATTGCCGTTGCCAGCAAATTATCTTCATCACGGGTTGAAATTGCTGAGTTAACAAATGGTTCAATATCTGACTCACTTTGCCAATTTTCATTTTTGTCGTCGTTTTCATTCACACACAACATGGATGTAATGTTTCTAATATCGAAATGCAAGAGTGTATTGTGATTTTTGTTGCACGTTTTGCATTTGTATTTACTTTTACATTCACCGTTTTTGTGTTGTTGTAGGCATACAAAACACAATCTTTTCTCTTTTACCCACTCGTAACGCTTTCTTGGTTCTAATTCTAAGAATTCGCTGCATTTATAAATTGAATGATTTTTTTCACAAAAATTGCATGTAAAGGGCAAATTCATTTTTTGTGCACCGTCTTTTTCACTCACTTTTTTATATTTATTGTCGTCGAAAACTTTTTTTGCATTATTTTTTGTCTTTGTTTCGGCTGACATTAACGCCATGAACCGATTTTCTAAGTATGTTAGAAAATATGTTAATGTTTGATTTTTTTTTACATTTTCTAGCTTACTTTCGTAGTCAATGATTGTACGTTTGTCTAATTTTCTCATCAGAATTTGGACCAATAACACGTCCCAATTTGTCACATCCGTACCCACACTTTGGATCGACATGATGCATTCAAAGGTTTTATCATGGATATGCTTTAGTCCGCTGCTTGATTCACTTTTTTGACTTTCTAAGTCCAAAATTTCGTCGATAAGATTGGTGACTATTTCGCGTTCATTTTCAAATCGGTTGCATAAGAGTTCGTAACACTTTTTATAACTACTCTGAGTAGTTGGTAAATGTTCGACCAACTTAGTAGCTTTTCCGGGTAAATTTGATTTTAAATATTGAATTTTTATTGCGTCAGAAATTGAGTCATTGCAATGAACAATTTTGTCGAAGAGATCTTTAAACGAACGCCACTGCGATGGCTCACCGTTAAACTCTGGCAATTTGATTTTTGGTAACTGCACTGTTTGCTGACTACTAGAATTTCCATTCACAATATCATTTAATCGACCGATCACTTTAAAAAATCGCGTTTTAATATTTTCCGTATTTTTGCAGTATTTGCCACTTTCGATGATTGAAATATTACGATGAGCGATACGAAATTCACTCCACAATGTTTTCACGTTCTCAAGTTGCGCTGAAGCTAAACCTTTCGTTTCACTTATGTCAATTTTTTCTGCCGCATTAACTGCTTGATTCAACTCGTTCCATTGATAAAAATACACTTTCACCTCAGCTGGTGCATTTTCACTATAAATGTCCGTTTCATCGTCCGTTTCGTCGTCTTGATTCATCATGTCTTTTATCGCGTCAATGTCGGCAAACGTATTGTTAGCTTTAGTATTTTTTTGCGTGATCGATGCATTCTCTGCAGAACTTGTAGCTTGTGCTGCATCTAATTCGTCTCGTGCGTTGATTTCGGATTGCAGTTTATATTTATCATCTTGCACTTTCGTTCGTTGACCGACATAAATTGTTTTCGTTCGTTCAAAGCTGTCTTCCACGTAATACGACGCTTCTTTGTCTGTGTCTCGTAGATTGCTAAGCTTAGTATTGTTGGCGTCAAATTTCAGCCACCAATCCTCTAATTGCTTTAGCTTTTTATCATAATATGATAATTCTTTTTTGCGTATTTTTGGGTCAGCCTTGTAATTGCGTATCAGGTTGCCCAACTCGTTGATTAACTTTTTTTGATTTTCTAACAATTCGACTTGTTCACTCATTTTTTAAGTTATTTTTCGTCTATTTTGAGTTGAAATTTCGTGATCAATTGTTTAGATTTTTGCGTGATTGTTCGTAAGTTTTTGAGTTTAACAATTTATTCAATAAATTAGCGTTGAATTTTGTTGATTTGTTAAAATCGCGTAAATTTTCGTAATTTTTTTTTTTTTTTTTTTTTGATCTATCAATTTTTCAATAAATTCACGTTGAATTATCTTTAAAATGAATGAAATCGCGTTAATTTTTTCGATAACTGTTTCTTCGAAGGACCAATTAATGTAGAGAATATACATTAATAAGAGAAATAAATGCTTTCTGTTAGGTTCACAATTTATTACTGATCAACATTTATTAATTCTAACAATATGTAGCTTGAATAATTTTGACAATATTTGAATAGGCTTGCCATATATGGGCATTTAATTGTATTTCAAAGTGCATTATGGGCAGTTAATTGTATTTCAAAGTGCATTATGACTTAATTGAATTTGGACTTTGTATAATGAATTGTTTATGACTTATGTTTTGAATTTATGGTTGAGTTGCATTTATATTTTTATTTATTTGTCACTTGGTGACATGAAGGTTATTTCATTTTGTGAGCATCACTTGTATCGTACGACTCGTACAGAAAAAAAGGAAAAATCATAAAAAAATTGTGAACAAAATTATTAGTTTATTAAAATAAGTCATGGAAAAAAACGCAGAAAAAATCGTGGTAGCATCTATCGCTAAACGAACCAGATCCAATTCACGACATGTCACCAATTTAAATGTAAGTATATTATATGTTTCTTAGAAGAGCCAATTGGTCAAATTTTATTTTGGTTTATTAGGTCCAGCAAATCACATCGGATGTTGTTGATAAAAACGCCAAAATGTTGATGCAAAAAATAGCATCAAACTCACGCAAAACGCCGTCACCACCAATAAATAATGACAATGTTCAGCCTAAGCGAACACAATCCAAATCAGACCATCCCACCAATTTAAATGTATGTATATTATGTTTCTTAGAAGAGCCAATTGGTCAAATTCGACAAATTTATTATTTTTTGTTTATCAGGTCATGCCCCACCAAATCACATCGGATATGGTTGATAAAAACGCTAAAATGTTGATGCAAAAAATAACATCAAACTCACGCAAAACGCCGTCACCACCAGTAAGTGATGAAAATGTTCAGCCCAAACGAATACGATCCAATTCACAACATCTGACTAAAGCTATCTTGCGAGAAACAAGATCAAATTCGCGACAGACACCATCACCAC
>NW_022198211.1:2554294-2559421 GCF_009176525.2 Contarinia nasturtii | reverse complement strand
AACAAGATCAAATTCGCGACAGACACCATCACCACCAATAAATGATGTATGTCAGAATATTGTGTATCTATCTATTTTGAAAGAGAAATTTAATTGTTTTTTTTTGCAATTTCAGCAATTTAAATCAGAAATGCATGAAACTGTTGACGTTGTAGTACCGTCTAAGAACGTATTTACAAAACAAAAACTTACTTCGAAAACATCATCAACTCATCTCATGAAACCGACTAGAAATCCACCGAACGTTGGTGATTTTTGTTTTGCTAAAGTAAGAGGATATTGCGAATGGCCAGCCATTGTTAAATCAATCGAAAATAATTCTGCTTGGGTATCATTCTTTAATTCAAGCGAAAGGTACAATTTTATCCTTTAAATTATGTGGCTTCAAATCATTCATTGTAATATATATTTCTTATTTTTTGCTTTTTAGTGCTAAATGCTCTTTCAGTAAAATATTCAATCTGCGGGAAGGTTTGCGGTTCTTAAACAAGAAGAAACCAAACGCATTTGTCAAAGCGCTGAAAGAGATGTCAATTTCAATGCATTCAGTTCAAAACCAAATAAAAGATAATCAACGAGATCCCGTCTATGCACAATATATGGAGCTAATTCAATAAAATTATTTATTTACTGCAGTATATTCAACATGAAAGAATACTTTGAGAAAAATCTTTAAAGAAAATCAGATCGTGTTTACTGAATTTGTTAATGCACTCAAATAGTTAGATGGTTCGATTTCGTTCCAATTAAAATCAAAATAAAAATTAAAGTAAATGTCAAAGAGTTTTTTAATGTGTTTCTTAAATTTTTCATGAAAAAGCGAACTAACAATACACTTTTAATGAAAAAATGAAAACATAAGTGAAGGAAACTTCTCATTCTGATACATATTCGTGAAATTAAACGTGATTTTATTTATAAAATGCTAACGTTTTTCTACTTTTAATCATGAAGAAAATATGTTAGGAGTTTGGATGACTCCACAAATTTCCTTCTGGATTTGCCATACCAAGCGGTCCTTCCAATGGCATATTATTGAAGTTTGGAGGAGTTGTATTTATATATGGATGTATAGGTGTTGGATACAAATTGTGTGGATACATTGATGGTCCCATATAATGCTGTGGTGGTGGCTGGTAGGGCATTTGTTGGGTGGCAATATACGATGTAGTTTGGTGTCCCATTTTCAACATATTTTGTGCAGGTGGGCCGGTTGTACCAGTTAAGGGAAATTGACTTGAAGGAGCATCAAGCGACGTCACAATCGTATTTGATGTTGATGGAAGTGACAAATCTGGAGGTGGAGACTCAGTTGAGCTCGAATTATTGTCCAGGTCACTATTTTTGTTGTTCCTGTACGCGTATTTAAAGACCTTATATATGATGTCTTGTTCGCATCGTTTTTCTGTATATCCATTGTCCGCAGCAAGACATAATTGAGTTATGATTTTAACAGTTCGCTTGTACTTCTTCAGGGGAATTTTCTTTTCTGCTTTTGATGAAGATTTTCCAGTCCAACTGATAGTTGTAATGAAATCTTTTTGGAAAATGCTTCGACATATATGTGTCAAAACAATTTCACCCCGTGAATTGCCAGATGTCCCCCCGATAAGTTTAAGCACATCAAACTAAAAAAGGAAAATATATTGTTTTTTTTTTTTTTAAATAAAAAAAGGGAAAACAACAAACAACATTTCAAAACTTACAACTTTTGTTGCAAATGTGTTCTCTTTTAGGCCATTTTCGAATTTATCAAATATTTCTCCGCTTGTTAGTGGCAATCCCAAACTAAATAGTTTTTCCTCATCCACACCGCTAGTCTTTAATGAGCCATCGCATCGTTTGTTATTTACTGCAGCTTCTAATAAGTGTTTTTTAATGCTCATAACATCAGCACCTAATTCAACAAGCATTTTGAATATTATACGCTCTCCTGGAGACATATCAACATCATCAAGTGTGATATTTTTTGTTCGCGCATTGTTTTCATCATTGTTTGCTTTTTCATGAACCGAATTTGAATGGTTTTCATCATTTGAGTTTTCAAGAGATTGCGTTGTATTTGAGTTTTCTTTGTCAATTTCATCAAACAAACTATCATCATTATTTTGCGATACTGCACCAAGTCTTTCTGGTGGGCGCCTTTGTCTTTTTACTCGTCTGGTAGAACTTTTATCGTTTGATTTACGTTTTTTATTTCCATTTGCTTCATGCTCTTGCACCATACTATTATTATTTTCGCCGTCCGATAGCGATTTTTCGTTATTAGCATCAATTTTCTCTCCTTGAGACATTATAACATCATCAAGTGTGATATTTTTTGTTCGCACGTTGTCTTCATCATTGTTTGTTCTTTCATGAACCTTATTTGAATGGTTCTCATGATTTGTCAATTTTTCTTTGTCAATTTCTTCAAACAGAATATCATTTGTATTTTGCGATACTGAACCAAGTCTTCCTGGTGGGCGCCTTTGTCTTTTTTCTCGTTCAGTAGAACTTTTATCGTTTGATTCACGTTTTTCCTTTGCATTTACCTCATGCTCTTTCGCGATGCCCTTATAATTTTTGCCGTCTGATAGTGATTTTTTGCTATTGGAATCATTTTCGTCCATCATTATGCCTCCAAATTATGAAATCTTTATAGCTATAGTTGTTAAATAACTATCAATTTTATTTTCTATTTCACAAAACTAAAACGACATGCTACTGAGTATGGAAAACGATAGAGAAAGTAAAATTGAGATTTTTGTTACAGTAAAAATGACAGTGGCTGTCATTGACAGTGTGTTGCCTGATATGCTCTTACAAGGAATAGTCATGAAAAGGTTATGTTCATCCATAACAATAAATTTATTATGAATGTATTTATTTTCACAGTGCAGAGTATTGAAAGAGTTTTACGACATTTTTCTGTTTCATTTTTTTTATTTTCAACGAAAAATAAATTGTTTAAAATAGATACAATTGCATATACTATATCATGGGGCGAAGATCGAATAATAGCACTCGTAAAAATTTATTGAATAAATTCAGAGTGGATAGTTTTCGAAATCGGAAGAGAATTTTGAGAAAGACATTGGAAAATGATGAGAATACAGAAAATATTGAAGAGTTTCTTAGCGCACCACCATTCATACCTGATGATTTTGAAATTGACAATAAGTCAATACGAGATCTTTTAAGATCCTGGGTTAATTGTCATGCAATAAGGACACGAGCTGTAAATGACTTACTAAAAATACTAAAAGCAGCAGGTAGATTTGTTTACTACTTCATCTTTATGAATTTATCTGCAGTGATTCCTTTCAATTTCAATCTAAATTTTATTCGATTTAAGGCATACATGATCTACCAAATGATTATCGTGCACTCGTTCGTACGCCAAGGCGCATGAATATTTTATCTGCAGGAGGTGGCCAGTTGTGGTATAATGGTATTGGAAACAATTTGATGAATATTTTTTCAAATTTGAACCAAAACACAACCATTTCTCTCACATTTAATATGGACGGATTGCCTCTATTTAATAGTTCGCAAAAATGTTTTTGGCCAATTTTGGCATTAATAAATGGTAAGTTTTTTGCAAGAATTTGAAGGTGAATTCATTATATTGGTTTAATAATTGATGTTGAAACAAATATTTTTTAGATATGCCTTCAATACACCCGTTCGTTGTTGCCATTTGGTGTGGTGACAAGAGCAAACCAAATAATGTGAATGAATATTTAAGACCATTTGTTAGCGAATTGAATGATATATTAAAAGATGGTATCAATATAAATGAACATCATCTGACAGTGCTATATCGTTGTTGCATATGCGATTCCCCTGCAAGAGCCTTTATAAAAGGTTTATTTATATAAAGAACACATGGTTTCAATGCGAGAACTCACATATTGTAATCTTTTCCAGGAACAGTCAATTTTAATCACAAATTTGGATGTCAGAAATGTTTAATTGAAGGAACATATTTTATACAATAGTAATTTTCGAAATCCCGAATCAAGTGACGATCGTCAAATAAATCACCACAGAGAATACACAATTATGCAAGAGCTACCCATCGATATGGTATTGTCATTCCCGACTTCAGATCCACTACATTTATTGGAATTAGGAGTGATGAAAAAGTATGATCATTTTTATACTTAACTAATATGTTCGTGTTATTATCTCTTTCAATTATGTCTCACTTATTTCTTTTAAGATGCTTGAAAATTTGGACAAAGGGCAATGGTGGTGGCTTTGATATGAAGTGGCCAAAAAGAGAGATTGAACAAATAAGTGCACATTTAAGACGATTTAACCAAAACAAACCAAAGGAAATTCATCGAGCTGTTCGTGGTCTGGAGGATTTAAGTTTTTGGAAAGGCACAGAGTTTAGATCGTTTCTACTCTATTATGGAATCGTTATATTGAAAAATCACTTATCCCCATGCATATATTCACATTTTGTTATGCTCAGTTGCGCTGTTCGAATTTGCTATATAGATGCTTACAAATCATATCGTCCAATTGCAAGAACATGGTTCAGTAAGTACATTGAGCAATACATTGATTTCTATGGCATCTGTGGATGTGTTAATAATCAATAAAAACTCCACTAGTTAATTTTACTTTAAAATAAATAATATTTAATGAATCGTTTAAAAGGTTACAATTGCGTAGTTCTGTCTAATGCGTGCGAGTGCGGTCGATGCGATACGATGTTCACTGGACGACGGTCAATCGATGAGAGAGATGTTCATTTTTCGTTCCGTCACTCGCTACCAAAAAACTACTATAATTGTGACAGAAATTTGACAAAGTGTTTCGTTTGTTTTTATGCATCTGGCAATATTTAGTACCAAAATTTAATAGCAGTGAAGCTGCCACATACTCCCCCACCAGTGATCGACTAGGATCACGATTTAAAAGTCACAAAACGATCTGGTTTCTTTATAATGCGTCCCGATCGTGTTCTAACTTCTGTGGGTTCACTGTTATTTGGAATAGTTATATTGTTGCATGATTTGTTTGATAAATTATTCTTATCTAAATTTGAATTATTTACAATGTTATTTGTGTAATTTTCGATAAGAGTATTGTCGATATTGGCTGCTTTTAATCGGTCAACGGATACCGTTA